>NC_030443.2:8808457-8813457 GCF_001660625.3 Ictalurus punctatus | reverse complement strand
CATAAATCTTCCAGACTGTTTAATTAGACAGTCATCTCTGTGTACATTTGACCCACTAAGAATTGTGATAGTGATTATAGCTGAAACTCTCTGAAACACCCATGTTGAATCTTGTTTGTGGACTTTAGCTCCACCTTCATCACTGTTGTTCCTGAGCTACTCCTCAGCAAACTCATCCAGCTGAACATACCCTCCAACACCTGTCAGTGAATCACTAATTTTCTGACAGGAAGGATGCAGTATGTGAAATTGTGCCCCCACCTCTCAGACTGTGTTCACCACTCCTGCACTCCCTTTATACCAATGACTGCATCACAACAGAAAGCTCCATCAAAATCATTAAGTTCATGGATGACAACTGTAGTGGGTCTCCTCTCCAACGATGATGAGACTATCTACAGAAGTAAAGCAGACAGTCTTATTGCATGGTGTGCCCATCACAACCTAGAGCTTAATATTGCCAGGATGGTTGAAATGCTGGTTGAGTTTTGCAAACATCCATCTACCTGTCAATACTTGAAAATCGAAGGCTCAGCTGTATCCAAGGTTGAGTCTTTCAGATTCTTAGGGACCACCATCACCAACCAACTTAAATGGGACAACAACATAACCATCCTCCTCAAGAAAGCATGCCAAAGACTGGTCTTTCTTCAACAACTCAGGAAGCTCAATGTACATCAACTGGTCCTGATAAGATTTTATCCAGCCATCAAAGAACTTGTGCTCACTACCTCAATCACAGTCTGGTTCCCTTCTGCCTCTTCCAGCTGCAAGGCCAGAATGCAGCGAGTGGTCCACTCAGCAGAGATGAACATCAGATGTAAACTCACCAAAATCAAGGACCTATACACCATCAGGGCAAAGAGGAGGTAAGTGAAAACTGCTGCTGACACCAAACATCCAAGCAACCACCTCTTTGCAAGCTGCCATCACAAAGGCGCTATGGAGTACACGTCACATTCAAATTTCTTTCAGGACGCCATCCAGTTACTCAACCGCCCCAGTCTGTTCTGCCAGGCTTCTGGATTTCCTAAATTATTAAATTTGTTTTAATTTTAATTATTAAAAAAAAAAAAAAAAAAAAAAAAAAAAAAAAGACAGACTAGTTGTCTTTTCCACATTGTTGCAAAGAATGCCACACAGGCTACAAATAAAATTTCCAGCTTCAATTATTTTTTACCAATAGCTAACAATAAATGTAAATAAATAGGTGCAATGAGTTCAATAACTGTGACAGTATCATGTTATACGATATAAGGACATAAAAGTTCTTAAAATGCACTCCTTTTGAAGAGTTAAACTCAGCTGAAATCGCTGATTAACTGAGTACAGCACTAAAAATCCTACCTTAATAATGGAAGGAGGATGTTATGTCTACAAAAGCATCTGGGGGGTTTTAATCTCATGGTCAACTCCTACCGCAGTAGCATCCAAAAACAAGTCTGGATTGTCCTCTTTGGTCTGTTGATCTAACTCTAAACTAGTTGAGTGGGATGTCGCACAGTCCCACGTACACCTTTATATTAATTTGCTTGGGGTGTAAAAGTGTTATACGTCTATTATGAAAAAGAAAAAAAATCCTTTTCCTAGTGTATAATTAAAAACAAAATACTTAAATAAAATACATCTTCTGCTTCACTGTTCCTCACAACCACCCACAAATTACCCTGACTAGTTGAAATCTCCACTGTAGTGACTTATGAATGTATTAGTAAAGAGAACTTCATTATAGTGGTTGACCTGGGCCTCTGTAGATGGAAACTGAACAACTACATTTATTAAGTTGTGTGAGTTGGAAAAATATACCAAGTAAAAATCCAAGCTCAGGAAATTAACAGGAAATTGTAGTAGTCACATGCATCCTGTATCTTCATAGCAAGGGGTCTGTTCTATGGTTAAACCATAGATGCTAACAGTGCATCGTTACTTCTATTTATAGACACAAAAGATTAAATAAACTAAGAGATGTTAAATTTTTCATGAAATGCACTGGATGTTTAGCATTTTCTGATACAGAGAATTGCTAGTGTAAGTTACTTGCATTAGATTTTTGTAACATGGGCTGTCCTTGGGGGTTAATCTCACATCTGTGAGTGCTAATCAATACAGATTCAGAGAGAATTCAGGGCTGCATTCCAAACCACATAACATTTACTATCTATTATTCTTAAATAATCGTGGCACCAACGTTGCACAGTAGAGCTGCAACAACTAATCGATAAAATCAATAATAATCGATTATGAAAATCGCAGTCAACGAATCTCATTATCGATTAGTTGGTCTGCGCATGGCATGTTTACACATTACGTTATTTCTGCGCCGAAAACACGCTCCGGAGAATAAATACTAAAGTTGCGTCCCAAATTACATACTATACACTTACACTATGCATTATGCACTCGACAGTCTAGTGTATGACTTTTAGAACGGTAATATCATCTCAAATAGAACACTAGCGGTTTTTCTTACTAACCGGAAGTATAAGCTACTTCATAGGCAACGGCACATGTCATATGCATGCAATGCATGGCAATAGCTTCAGCCTAATACCCAGAGTCACCGATAATAACTTCTTCAGTTTACTGTTTGTCAGCGTTACCTTTTATTCCCGACATGACCTGAGTCACCATCAGGCAGAAGCGAAATCGTCAACCGACTGAGGAAGAAAGTCCTCTAAGGCAGGGGTGCATTTTATATTAAATACAGCAGAGAAGATTTATAAACTTTATAAAGCGGAGTTTGTGTAGCAGGGAAGCATGACAGTGATGCTGTCGCAAGTTGCTTAAAAAGGTTTAGTTTAATTTAAGTTTGTCTTTATATGCTGTATCAGTGTAACTTCTGTTGTTTATTATAACAGAAGTGATTCGTCAGTAACGAGGCCACGTTTTGCTCCTCACACACGGTGTAGATGCACTGATACAGAGTGAGAGCACGAGAAAGGTCTTTAATGTCTAAAGCACTATGATCAAAAGTAAACAAGTAAAACAACATGTGAAAAAGCAGTGAGTAACAGAAACCACAAGGTGCAGTGAAAGAGTTTTATTATTAATTTAGGACTGTAGTTTAATTCAGTGCTTTTTTGTGCATCTATGAAAAGTAATATGTGTGCACAAACAGCACTGAGTTAAACTACAGTACTAAATTAATAATATATATTCTTGTGTGTGTGTATTGGGTTCTTTTCAGTCTTATATAATTGGACAAACAGTTGTGTAAAGTTTTAGTCTGAAGTTTATATTTGTAACACTCAGTTTGTGGATTTTATTTTAAATAAACAAAACAACTGTACTGAAAGTTTGCCCCCCCCATCAGATTATTCGAAAAATAAAATCGGCCAACTAATCGATTATGAAAATAATCGTTCGGTGCAGCCCTAGTGTACAGAAAAACTATTTACATTAAGTTGGCATCCAAAATGTCCCTTACCGCCACGGCACACACAAATTTATACATGAATGTCGTTCGTAAAATCACCACCAGGTGCCGCAAAGGGATGTGCTGCTTATACAGATTTTGTTTTTTATTAAACACAATTAGAGCTGTAAGTCAATGGATGTGAATCAGCAGGGGGCATATTTGTTTGCATTCATGTTCTATGATTTCTCCGGATCAGAGAGTGGGCGTGTGCATGTCTGTGCGAGAGAACGTTGACCGCACCGATGACAACTGCAGCAAACCGCAAAACATTAGAAACATTTAGAATGTTAGAAATGTTGTTAAAATTATGAGTGTTTTTAAAAAAAAAACGCATCACCCAGGTTTTAAAATTATTCAGCTCCCAGCTATGGAAATCCTATGATTCCAGTGCTACTTAGCAGTATGCAGTAGCAAATGAAAAATCGCGACTGCAACCGCAGCAGCAGTAAAGCCATTCTGCAGGCATAACTACTGTATCACAATAGTATGCAGTTTGGGACTCCTGTATTTACAACTCTGAAGACAAAATACATGGCCAAATGTTTGTGGACAGTCGGCATTCCAGTTCATCTAAAAGGTGTTCAGAGGGGTTGAGAGATCAGGGCTTTGTGCAGGCCACTAGAATTCCTCCACACCTATCTCGGCAAACCAGGTCTTCAAGGACCTCGCCTTGTGCACATGAGCACTGTCATTCTGCAACATGCTTGGGCTAGGCCCATTAGTTCCAGTGAAGATAAACCAATGCTACAGCAAAGACAACCTATACAGGTCTGAGCTTCCAACTTTGTGGCAACAGTTTGGAAAATGTTCACATAAGGGTGTGATGGTCATGTGTTCATAAACTTTCATCCCTATAGTAGCACAATTATCTGCTGTATTTCCTCAACCACTCAAACTCCAAAAACAAGATAAATCAGTGTCAGCCAACTTTGTTCATGTCTAAAGTTAGGGTTTGTTTGGCATTTTGGAGCTGGCATAAGATTGTACTGTGTAAAAGTCTTCGGCACCCTTTTTAAATACAAAATAAATAAAAGAAAAATACAAATCAATACATTGACTACAAATGTATGCAAGACGTATACTTTATGACGTTATTACTTTACCTTACAGAAAAATGTTTGTCATTAAGACATCAAAAAATGTATGTCTCTTCAGACAAAAAAACCAACAACAGAATGAACAGAATAAACAGAAATGTGACTGTAAAAGTCTCCAGAAGAAATTTGACAGCCAATATTCTTAAAGAATGTTATGAAGAATACCCTAGGCTGCTGATGCATTTTTGAAGGCTAAAGGTTTTCAACTTCAAGTGGTAAAATACCAAATATTTACTTTGCTTAGTATATTACTGTCCACTGCTCTTTATAGAACTTTTTTTTAATGTGAAACACTTAAATTATTTTTTGAATGCATCTTTGCTTTACAGCTTTTCTTTATATGTGCCCTAGATTTTGTACAGTACTGTATTGCAAATTTCCTGTCAGTTCCTCCACCCATCAACTCCTGAAACACCGCTGAGTGAGTATTACCATTACAGGATTGTCAGCGCAACTGAACATATTATACAGTTTCCTGGCTCAAT
>NC_030443.2:8718457-8805957 GCF_001660625.3 Ictalurus punctatus | reverse complement strand
ATATGTGTGTGTATATATATATATATATATATATATATGTGTGTATATATATATATATATGTATATATGTGTATGTGTATATGTATATATATGTGTATATATGTGTATGTGTATATATATATATATATATATATGTATATATGTGTATGTGTATATATATATATATATATATATATGTATATATGTGTATGTGTATATATATATATATATATATATATATATATATATATATATACACATACATATATATGTATGTGTGTGTACATACACACACACTACATTATATCACACTAATTTCAATTTGGAAGCCCATATTCAATTACTCCAGATGGACATTTGTAGAATACACATGAATATGACAAATGAACAGCATTATAATGCATACTTGAACAATTATAGTTTCTTATGGGGCTCATTTTATATTTTAAAAACAACCAGGGAGCAAAACAGCATTCTAATAACTTCATAATTACGGTCATGGAAAAAAAGAAAATTTACCCTGCTTCAATTCTGTTTTCACTCATCAGGCCCTAAATAACAATTGTGTAGTCCTTACCAACTTCTATAAACATACAAATAACCTCGGGTGACAACAGTAAAATAACAGATTTCTTAGAAAATGTAAACCAACATTCAGAAACCAGGTGGGAAAAATTCAATAACATGGTCGAGGTCAACAGTGGATTTTACGACTAGTGGATTAAACAACCTATATTTTTTAAAATTGTTAATTATTGAAAATATAATGCTCAAAGTAAAATATTGCTGAACTTTATTACAAAAATAAAACAATACATGTACCATGAAAAATGTACTTCACTTTTTCAAAATGAAATAATTCTAGAAATATTAATATATATATTCACTATTAATAAATAGTGAAGTAAATAAATGACATACATACAAACAGAGCCAAAAAAATAAGACTCCAAATAGCAAATATAGCTGTAAGCAGCGACGACGGGCCCAAGCACTACTATGCCATCGCCACCTGGTGGGTGTATGAAAACAATGCATAGTGAAGCAAGTGCTGCAGCGTAAAACACCCAAAATTACAAAGAAAAGAGTATTAAAGTTTGATGCCTTACCATGACAACACAACACTTAAAACTGACTTTTAAATAGTTGTCTTATTTTTAAGTGACACACTTCATCATGGTGCCACCAACTGGCAGCAGGGTGACTCACAGTAGTCACATCCATGTGATCAGCCCCATGACCAACCATACAGCTCAAGTTTGATCTAAATCACTGATCGCATGCAGAAGATATCCAACATTTCCTGTTTCCCTTTTTCCCCACAAATGCCTTGTCAAAACCATTTGAAATACCAAACATCCCTTCGCAATTTTGCATCTTCAATGGCTTGCCATAATGTTGACCAAGTTTAGTGACAATCGCATAAAAGTTCACCACATGCACGTTTCACAAAATCCGACTTCCTGTTGGGCAGAGCTAATGATGGTCACCACAAAAGTTGTTCGTGTCGATGAGAATGTATGTCCTGAGTTTCATACATACATGTACAAGTATAATGAATGAATAATGAGGCTGTCTCAAAACTTTGAGTACCTACAGGGCACGGTGCAGATGACACATACCAACTTTCGTAATGATACGTGTTCATACAATATAGCATTTTGCTACAAAATTAAAAATTTCAGATGCTCAAAATGGCCAAAAATTGGGTACCATTCGACATGGAATGCCATACCGAATCAAATGAGAAGTCTGGTAATTTTTGGTCAACCTGTTCAGAAGTTTTCAGCAAAATTATCCATTTTCCATATCTCGTGACCATTAGGTGGTGCTTTGCCAAAACTGCAGGTACCATCTGGTCATGCTTGTGATGACAGGTACCAAGTTTTGTTTTAATATGCCAAAACGTTACAGAGATAGAGCCTCACATACATTTTGGTGTGCTCTTCATCAAATTCGTTGATGCGCTATACAAGAAAAGTTGGGCCTTTGATAACTTTTTGCCATTACTATCTGAAGATGATCTGATTCAATTTGGGTGAAAATCGGACAAACCACCTAGGAGGACTTCAAAAAAGTAAGTTTTTCAGAAAATTCAAAAAGTGGTGGGGGAAAAAAATCATGAAGGAAAAAATTTTGTTTTTCGCCCATACGGTTCAAAAGTTATTAGGATAAACATGAGTGCAACTTTGGACAGTTGGTGGCACTAGAGGGTATGAGTTAGACACTCAATTTGCTGTGTAACAGTTCAGACTGCCCTCCATCGGTCTGCCAAATTTCATAACTTTCCCGCAAGCGGTTCTATCGTCAAAACTGAACAATGAATCATCAAAACCGATCAATTGGTCGACCTCTATGCAAATGATCCTTTAGCAAACAAGAACCTAAAGTAAACGTTTTCTGTAGGGGTTTATCGGTCTCTCTCACCATTTTGGCTACATTTTGGCCCACTCCTATTTACAAAATTGGTTCAGTTCACAGATCTCTGAGGGCACACATTTATACACAGCTCTCTTGTAATCCCAAAACGGCATTTCAGTGGGGTTGAGGTCTGGACTTTAAAGAAGAAAAACTATCAAGGTGTTGGAATGGCCAATTTAGACATTCAAAGGTTTCCCCAGGACCTGTGGTTGCAAAACCAGCCAAAATAATCACCCTACCACCAGCATGCTTGACAGTTGGAATGCAGTGTTTGTGGTGATGCACATTGTTCATAAACAAACATCTCCACCTTAGTCTCAAAGGATATGGTTCCAGAACTTTTTTCCTCCAAAGTATATTGTTCCAGAACTTTGTGTGTTTTGTTCAGTTGCAACTTTTCAAATCTAACTTCTGTTCCCATATTCTTTTTTACTTGTTCAGTCTTTTTCTGATTGTGCCATCATGAACATTACATATTTCATGTGCTTACAGAGGCCTGTAAACTCTTGGGTTTTTCTTTTCATCTCTGAGCACTAAACTGTCTGATCCAGGTCTGAATTTGCTGGGACACCCACCCCATGGGAAGGCTCTCCATTTGTAAACAATCTTAATCACTGTAAAATGATGAATTGCAAATAGTTTGTAGTTGACCTTATAACCCATCCCAGATTGATGAGCAACATTTGCTTCTCTGATGTCATAGCTGATATCCTTTCTTCTTGGCATGATGTAGACACACACCAAACCACCAAAAGTTCTGATTTTATAAAGGTAGTCACAATTCTTGATCCTCTAATCTTGTGCATTTCAATAGTAACACTTGGCTGCTAATTACTCTGTTAGTTATTGTGGAAGTAGGAAAGGTGCACTTAGTCATGTGTAAAAAAAAAATAAGTATACCCCATGGAAATTGTTGCCTTTTTTTGACATATTTGGACAAGCAAACATTTGATCATCTTTGAAACAGTTCTACATAATTCTCCATCAGTTGCAAGATGTTGCAGGTTTTCTTGCACGTACTGCCCGATTCAAATAGTCCCCACAACATTTCAGTGAGATTCAAATCCAGGCTTTGACTAGGCCAATCCATAACCCTCAATTTCTTCTTTTTGAGCTCTTCCTTGGTGGATTTGCTAGTGCACTTAGGATCCACTTTAACTTTTGGATAGATGGCCTCACATTATCTTCAAGGACTATATGAAGTAAAATTCAGCTGAATCAATGAATGCAAGCTGTACAGTCCCTGAGGCAGTGAAGCAACCCCAAACCATAATATTTCCACCACCGTGCTTCACAGTTGGTATGATGTGCTTCTCCTGAAAAGCGGTTTTTGGTCTGCTGTTACTGTGGCAAAACTCTTTCTTCTGTCCAGAGCACACTGTAGTCTTGCAAAGGATTTTCCTGGCATGCCTCCCATGCAGGTCAAATTACTGCAATCTCTTTGTGATTGTAGAAACATGCACTGACACCAACTGTTCTGTCAGTGCATGCTTGTCAGTGCACCAACAAGCATGCAGATGACACTGACTTACAAGCAGATCCTGTGATGGAATTTTGGGGTTCTCTGTGACTCCTTTTTGCATCAGACGGTCTGCGCTTGGGCTGAATTTGCTGGGACAGCCAGTTCTGGACAGATTGTCAGTTGTTTGAAATTTGTGCCATTTGTAGACTCTGTTCCTTATTGGAATGATTTTTTAAAAATAATTTGGAGATCTTTTTAAATCCCTTGCCAATCTCAGTCATCCACAAGCTTTTTTCTGAATGCCTTACAGAACTCTTTAGATCTTGGCATGATGACATCACACCTCAATAGTAAAGGGAACACAAGACACTAGATATGAGTGGGGTATAAAGACAGGTTCTGCATGCACTCCCTAAGCAGGTTCTACTCACTGGCACCCAATCTTGAACACTTGATTCTAATTTTATGGATTTGAAGGTGTGATAACTGTATGGGTGTATTTACTTTTTTCATGTGACTGATCTGTTTTTTGTTCATTTAAATTGTGAAAATTACTACAAAATGTCAAATGTGTGTCATTTGACAGAGTGTATCAAGTTTAATAGGCTTTCAAAGAGGATCAAATGTTTGCATGTCTAAATATAATCACAATAAAAAAAAATAATAAATTTAAAAAAAAAAACATTTCCATAGGGTGTACTTATTTGGTCAAATATTATTGTTTATTGTTCAATAATATTATTGTTCAAAAATTATATTATTATTATTATGGTCAAAAAAATTAGTGTCTGCCAAAACCAGCCGGTGATTGGGAAATCAGGGCTAAACTGTGTAGTGTGCACTGGCGTAAACTGCAACGCAGACTATTTCTCTGCCTTGTTTAACGCATACATTTATTCATATATAACATTCTCTCTAATACCATTTCCATACTGATTGCAATATTTTGTTATTGTGTTCTGTTAAACTCTGTGGGTGTTTTATAAACCCAATTAGCAACACAGTGGGTTTACCAGTTTCTTTTAATATACAGTAAGGCATACTACATCACTACTAGGGATGTCACGATACCAAAAATCTAGTAGTCGGTACCGATACCACCAAAAGTACACGATACTCGATACCAAAGTCAATACCATGGTGTGGTATTTTTAAAAAAATAAATAAATAAAAAAATTTCATAAAATTAAAAACTCCTGGAGGACATCCTCCTCTGGCTAATACTGGCAAAAAGAGAGAGAGAAGTGGGGTGGATTTTAGTTATCAAACACTGTCTGACAATGACTAATAAAACAGTGCTAAGTGCTAGTAAGTGCTAAGGTGCACTCCTAAACGCTCACACACACACACCCCCTTATATTCTGAATGCAAGCATTAGTTTAAATTCACTGATATGGTGGCAGACCAAAAAGATTTATTAAAACCATTAACATTTCAATAATTATTTGGGACATTAGGCTACATTTTGCTGACAGGACACGGGCTGACTGGCGATGCATGCTAGTCCATTAGGAGGTAGTTTAGAACATTTAGAACAATACATTAGCGTCATTAACAAATAACTGGCTATCGCAAACATTACATGGAACATAACATTAGCTGGTTTCACGGCCACAATGCCAGTATGTGTAAAAAGTATGTGAACCTTTTGGAATTTTATGGTTTTCTGAATAAATTTGTCATAAAAAAAGTCAAGGGTATTGACAAATATAATGTGTCTAAAATAATAAACACAAAAATTCTGGTCTTTTGTGTCTTCATTGAGAACAACCAAAAAAAAAAAAAAACCTCATAGTACTTGTGGAAAAAGTATGTGAACCCTTGAGTTAATGATCTCAAAAAAGCTAATTGGAGTCAGGTTTTAGCACACCTGGAGTAAGAAAATGAGTTTGGAGGTGTGGACTACAGCTACTTTGACTGATAAAAACCCCTCAAACTTTTGGAGTTTGCTCTGCACAAGAAGCACACGTTTATGTAAGCCATGCCTCGCCAAAACGAGCTTTCAGAGGATCTATGATCAAGAATTGTTGATTTACATAAAGCTGGCAAGGGTTACAATGTGATTTCAAAGACTTTAGAAATTCACCAGTCTACAGTTTAGCAAACATTCTACAAATGGAGACACTCTGGGACTGTTGCTACTCTACCAAGGAGTGGGTGCCCAGTCAAAATGACACCAAGAGCACAACGAAGACTCATCAATTAAGTAAAGAAACAACCCCAAATGACAGCCAAAGATCTGAAGGTATCATTGGAACTGGCTAACATCTCTGTTCATGAGTTTTACAATACATAAAACATTGAACAAGCAGGGTATCTATGGACACCACGAAGGAAGCCATTACTTACTAAAAAGTACATTGCTGCAAGCCTGATGTTTGCAAAAGAGCACACTGACACTCCACAGCAGTATTGGAAAAATGTTTTGTGGACTGATGAAACTAAGATTGAACTATTTGGAAAAACCACACAGCACTACATCTGGCATATCATCTGGCATATCATGAAAGGGCATGGCATATCATCATGAAAACATCATCCCAACCATAAAGTATGGTGGAGGAAACATGATTTGGGCCTGCTTTGCTGCATCAGGGCCTGGCCAGCTTGCGATCATTGAGGGGAAGATGAATTCCCAAGTATATCAGACAATTTTAAAGGATAAATGTGAGAATGTCCGTACGTCAGCTGAAACTGTGCAGGAGTTGGGTGATGCAACAGGACAACGACCCAAAAGACCGGAGAAAGTCCACAACAGAATGGCTTCAGAAAAACAAAATCCGCCTTTTGGTCAGAGCCCAGATCTAAACCCAATAGAGATGCTATGGAATGACTTGAGAGTTATACATGAGACGTCCAAAGAATATGACAGAGCTAAAGCAGTTCTGCCAGGAAGAATGGGCAAAAATTCCTCCTGAACGATGTGCAGGTCTGATCCACAGCTACAGGAAGCACCTATTTGAGGTTATTGCTACCAGTATTTACTTTTTCCACTGCCATTTTGAATGTCTTCAATAAAGACATGAGGGATCAGAATTCATTTTGTGCTATTATTTTAGGCACATTATATATTTCAATACCCTTGACGCAGATGAAGATCGGATCACATTTTATGACAAATTTACTCAGAAAACCATGAAATTCCAAAAGGTTCACATACTTTTTCTTGCCACTGTAGGACCCGTCTTTCAGGCACTTCGCCAAATTCCACTTGTTTCCTCGCTTTGTTTGAAATGAATGATGGCTACCTTTCCTCTCGACAAGCTTTCCTCTTTACGAGTCGGGGCGGAGCTAAAATTGTCGCCATTTTCTGTAGTTTTTCCCATGTGCTTGAAGGCGTTTTTCATCTTCACCACTTGTGGACCGACTAAAAACACTTGCACGTATTTGCTGCCCCCTTCAGTTCCGGAAGAATTGCAACCTTGGTACCTTCATAACCAACGCTACTGCAGAAAAAAACAAGTACCGTCACGTTTTAAGAATGTTGGTACCGACTTGGTACCGAAGTATCGGTTCTTGTGATATCCCTAATCACTACACACAGAAATATAACTGCAATATACAACTTTGTCAATATTGTGCAATATTGTCTACTGGTAAAATAGAATTTAAAAAAATAAAAAAGCATGCCCTTATATAATCTCCATCATCGCAAGACAGACTTCGCTAGCTTTCACTCCATGGTCTGGTACTTTTAGTCACTAAACATGGCTTACTTTTACATAAATGGGTTTGTAATGACACAAACCTAGGCCTCTAAGATTTAAAATAAATTTTAAAATAGCCAATTAATTACAGCCAACAAAACAAGACAAAAAGGGAAAACACTGTACTTACGGCAGCAACAGTCAGCATATCAAACACTTTAGTGCAGTATCGCCAAGCATTGGCATTTCCATACTTAGTTTGGCACTCATCTATGAAAAGCAAAAAAGTAAATAATGAGAATGTAATGATTATGAAGGATTACAGTGTGTATTTATGATGATTTTTTATAATACTCACCATAAAAGCCATACACTTGTGTAATCTGCCTACTCTCATGATTCCCACGCAGCAGTGTGATGCGGTCTGGCCACTTTGCTTTAAGTGCTAGCAAGTATGTGAACGTCTCTAAACTGTAATACCCTCTGTCCACAAAGTCACCCTGAGGAATGAAAAATCCATACTACATCCATAAAAATCCTTATAATCTTTTAATCTAATATATTTCAGATATTACACATTAGATACTGTATATAATTCAACATGCACAATGGGGTGGACATAACTGAAGTGACAAAAACTAGGGAAGGATATTTAACAAGATAACATTAGCACAACACATTTATCAATCATTTAATGTATAGAATAATCCATTGCACCATATTTTCCAGACAATAAGCTGCAATGGAATCAATAAGGATGCATCCTTATGCATCATCTTTATTTGTATATTGCTTTGTTGTGGAAGTGACAACTAATACCATCGTACCATTCAGAAAAATGTTCACATTAATCCAATAGTGTGGATTGTGACAGCTTTCTGACTTTGATTTCTCCAACCAAACCTGCTAGTGAGGCAGATGGCACGATTTTCAATGTCCGCCATGTCTGTGTTTTCGGCTGGTTTGTTTACATAATGCCACTTTTTGTTATGAAAAAAAGAAAAATAATCATTAATTTTGCATAAACTAAATAGATTTGTTTTTCTTTGATTATTAGTCTTTGACATGTCAATGACATGTTGAATTAATTTTGATGCATCCATTTTTTTGTGCAGAGTCAGGATATATGTGTATATATATTTATTTATTTTTATTTTTTTAAACCAACCACTCAGGTCCATAAAAAAAAGCTGTCACAGGAATTATATATATATATTAATATTTTTTTCCACTTTCACTGACTTCGATTTTTTTTTTTTTTGACCCAGCAACAGTTCTGATCATAACTACCAAAACATTAATTCATTTTCAGAATTTTAACCCATTAAACCCCAGCTTCTTTACATAATGCAACAATCTTCAAAGCTCATGGGGTGGGATTTGTGACTTTCCATACAATATAATTTCTCTCTTTCAAACTGTTCACACACACAACTTTCAGTACACACATACAAACCACAACTCTGATATCCATACAAACACACCCACACAATTATAGCTACATCATTTTGTTCAGTTGGTCTGCAGTGCTCTATACCAGTGGTTATCAAAGTGGGGGCCGCCAGGGGGCGCCCTCAGCAATTTGGTATAAAAAAATTAACTCTCACTCTCAGACAACCACACACACAATCAATTCCTAATATAATGTAAAGACGTCATTATTTAAAAAAAAAAAAAAAAAAAAGAAAGAAAAAAAGGGGGGGGGGGGTGTATTCAGAAGTCTGTATTTTTAATGTGTTTTAAAGACGTCTTGCAAAATGGGGGCCTTGGTCAAATGTTAACGCCATTTGGGGGGCCTTGCCCTGGAAAAGTTTGGGAACCCCTGCCCTATACTACAGCAGAACCAGAAAAAAGGAAAAACATGTCTTTTCCCCATAGGCTAAACCTGAGAAAATATTACACATTTCAGATTTTTTTTTTTAATTCAGTGTTTTGAAACCTTGTCAACAAAATAAATGCCTATTAAAACAGAATATTTTTATACGATTTTTTCCCCCTCTTACATAATCCACTATAATGTCTTTTTAAGGCACTCCTCTCACTTCAATCCACAGTACTCTCCTCAACCATACTGTATATGCTTCTTCATGTGGGATTTCTAATACAATCGTAGTTAACGTTAGCCAATATGAACCGGCATGATTAGATAGTTCTTTGAGGTTTTTTGTACATTAATGAACTGGACTGTATAATTAAGGTATTTCCCACCCCTGTTGTTGATACCGAATAAATAAATGGTATAGAAAGAAGCTTGTGGTGCAGCAAGGAGGAGCATTAACCAAGGAGAAACTGTATAATAAAACAAAGTCTTCTATTTTTAACAAATGTAACTTGTAATGTAACTAACCAGGAGCATGCTAACTTTGTGCTATTTTCCCACTGTTTCAATTAGATACAGTACCAAAGCATCAGACCACATACTGCTCATACCAATCCATCACATTGGATACATGCTTCAGTTTTCAACTATGCATGGATGTTTTAAGATAAAGACTCAAACTCTACAATTTGCCTCTGCTCCTATCAAACTCCTTCAGCTTAATTTCTTTTTTAAAAAATCTATTAAACACTTTAGTGCTTTATGAGTTGTAACTTACTGGTTATTTATATAACCCTCACTCCAAATGTTAGAGAGCCACTGTAACCTCCTCTGACTACACAATTCATTCACTGTGTGTCAAAAAAAAAAAACACAAAGTGGACCTGAAACAAACCTCTCTCACACCAGTTCGGTTAACTTTTTGGGAGTCTGCGTTCATATGGAGCGTTCACATATAGCCCAGATTGAGGGGGAAAGCACAGAGTCCACTCAAATTAGCTGAAATGAGCCACATGTGAAAACACCCTAAGAAAAGTCAAGCATCAACATAAAAGTCAGCATGATTGTCTACAAACTTGATCAATGTCATTTCTTTTCATGTTGCACTATTAGTGTTTGCATTTCCTATTAAAATGCAAACAAAGAAGGCACATCACAGTATAATTCACTGCAATTAAAAGTTTATATATATATATATATATATATATATATATATATATATATATATATATATATATATATATATATATATATATATAGAGAGAGAGAGAGAGAGAGAGAGAGAGAGAGAGAGTATTCAATAGTCTGGAAAATACAGTAACTCATTACAGGATGTGAACACTTATCCTCAAATACCAACATGACTACTCATGCAGTAGTGACTACTAAAATCATGCACTGCTATTTTATCCTGTGTCATCATACCATGAAAATGTAGTTTGTGTCTGGTACTTGTCCTCCAGTTCTGAAAAGTTCACACAAGTCATAAAACTAAGGGGTACAGAGAAGAGAGAGAGTTCCTCATGAGTGTCATTGAAATCACAAACAAATGGGCATAACAAAAATATAAGCAAGATGTAATACAATATATTTATTTTGGTCACCTGTCCATGGATGTCACCACAAACAGTGACTGGACTGGATACTGGCTGTACATTTGATTCCTCTAGTAGTAGGTCACATACATAATCACACAATCTCTGTAAGGGCAAATAAAAGTTATGGTTAATTTAGAAATGTGTATAAACTGATGGCAAAAACTGCCATTAAGGCATGATTTACACTCAGCACTAATGCAACGTTTGGTTTACTAGAAACATTACTTACAAAGATTTATTTTATTCATTCATCTTTTAATAACCACTTTTTTAATTACATTCAAGCAATTTAACATATAGTTACAACAAGTAATAATTGCATCTCTTCAAATAATACAAGCTTAATTTATTTAATTATAATTTGTGATGTAGCAAAATGAACATTTTTGGCAGAAAACTCTGGATACACTTGGCTGAAAACCGAAACCAAAAATTACATTTAAAAAAATAAAATAAAATTACAGTTGAAATCAAAATTATTCACCACCATTGCAAATCAGGTTTATTCAATCGGATCAATAGTTCCATAGTTACAGCAAATTTCATGTTTTCTGGTATTATAGTGCCACACTGTGGCAAAACCGTGCAAATTTGTTTGCAAAACCATAAATTGACTTCATACATTCAAGAGTTAAGCCATTTATATAAAATTAGCCACACCCACCCAAGTCAAAAGTTCTAACTTTTTGGGAACTTTTGATGGCACAAACAGACTTGCTGACACACACATGGTCACACAATAGCTGATCTTAGGGCCAACTGAATAGAATACCTGAGATACATTTTTGTAGGTGAACTTATGTTACACATGAAGCTGACTGAACAAGGTTTGCTGAATTAATATAAAATTAAATGAAAGGTCAATCATTTTTTAACTATACTCCAGGAAAGTGAGTGTGTAACCAGGAGTGACTATTGTAATTACAAGTTACTACAAAGTTCAGTTCAGTTTTTCATATAGGTGGCACTATAACTAAAAGCACAAAATAGTCATCACACATCACCCTGACAGCAAACACAAAGATCCAAGCAAAGCTATGTGTTTGCCATTACCTTAGGAATCCACCATATCAATCTTGATTTACAAATCAACTCTCTTTAATTACATATTCACTATTCTCTCCACTTAAATAAATGTCCAACAAATCTTCTAAAGACCAATGTTTGACTCCTTTTAAAATAGACACCACCATCATTATATCCCATGCTATGATCAATGAGCACAATCAAAAATGTCTATTCAGTAAACAAGTTAATGTACGACATTTCCTTCAAAACAGCACGACGTTTTACACAGTCCCAGTTTGCAATTACATATTGTAACATAATGTAAAGTGTGCCTACAACACTCAACCACACCTGTACAAATATAGGCAATCACTACAAGCAGTTTTACAAGCTACATCTTTGTGCCCTTTCTCTTTAAGCCTCTACAGGTTACTTTTAGGTTACTTATGTGCATGAATCCATATGGTAATCCCATATAAACACTTTTTAAAGTGCAATATATATCAGTTTCAGTCCAGGTGGTGCTATAACGATGACCCATAACTGCCACATTACTGTAATCAGGAGTGACCCATTAGTAGCCATGCACAAGTTGAGGCTAATCAAACCAAATATCATCAAGTTATGTCCACTTCCTGCTTTGGCATGGTGCCTCATGCAAATAAATTTGCAGCCATTATGTCCTCATTTCAGATGTCCACTATCCTTGGCCGTTTATAATCACACATATCTGAAGGTTATTCCAACCAAATTTAAAAGAAATCTGCTGAAATCTCTAGTAGGAGTACAAAAGACTTTTTTTTAAAATATGGGGGGAAAAATGTACAAATTCCAAAATTGGCCAAGTTTCTGTTAGGCAGAGTAAACTCAAACCAATGTTAAAAATTTGTACAATGAGGACATTCATACTCGTGCCAAATTTCATCACTGTCAAACCAACTGTCTGCTTACCATTAAAACCTCTGAATCTGATCTAGCCTGTGTCTAGCTGATCTAGCCACTATTCCTTTGTAATTTATAATCACATATGCCTGGAGTTTATAATAGTTAAATTTCAAGTGAATCTGATTATATTTGTAGAAGGAGTACAAGAGAGATTTTTAAAATTATATGAAGAAACAAAACTTTAAAAAAAAAGGCCAACTTCCTATTGGGTGGAGTAGGGATGTCATGATACCAAAAATCTAGTAGTCAGTACCGATATCACCAAAAGTACACTATACTCAATACCAAAGTCAATACCACGGTGTGGTTTAAGAAAAATAAAAATAAATTTAAAAAATAAATAAAATTGAAAACTCTCCTTGAGGAAATCCTCCTCTGGCTGATACTGGCAAAAATAAATAAATAAAAAGAAAAAGATGAGAGGCAAGGATATTTTAGTTATCAGACACTGACAATGACTAATAAAAGAGTAGAGGCTACAAGTGCTAAGGTGCACTCCTAACCACGCGTACACACACACACACACACACACACACACACACACACACACACACACACACACACACACACACACACACAGTTTGCACTCTGAATGCAAGCATTAGTTTAAATTCACTGATATGGTGGCAGGCCAAAGAGATTTATTAAAACCATTAACCAAGGAGAAACTGTATAATAAAACAGCTTAAAAGTCTTCTATTTTTAACAAATGTAACATGGAGCATGCTAACTTTGTGCTATTTTCCCACTGTTTCAATTAGATACAATACCAAAGCATCAGACCACATACTGCTCATACCAATCCATCACATTGGATACATTCTTCAGTTTTCAACTATGCATGGATGTTTTAAGATAAAGACTCAAACTCTACAATTTGCCTCTGCTCCTATCAAACTCCTTCAGCTTAATTTCTTTTTTTTAAAAATCTATTAAACACTTTAGTGCTTTATGAGTTGTAACTTACTGGTTATTTATATAACCCTCACTCCAAATGTTAGAGAGCCACTGTAACCTCCTCTGACTACACAATTCATTCACTGTGTGTCAAAAAAAAACACAAAGTGGACCTGAAACAAACCTCTCTCACACCTCTCAATTAGCTGAAATGAGCCACATGTGAAAACACCCTAAGAAAAGTCAAGCATCAACATAAAAGTCAGCATGATTGTCTACAAACTTGATCAATGTCATTTCTTTTCATGTTGCACTATTAGTGTTTGCATTTCCTATTAAAATGCAAACAAAGAAGGCACATCACAGTATAATTCACTGCAATTAAAAGTTTATATATTTATATATATATATATATATATATATATATATATATATATATATATATATATATATATATATATATAAAAACATTTCAATAATTATTTGTGACATTAGGCTACATTTTGCTGACAGGACACAGGCTGAATGGCGATGCATGGTGGCCCATTAGGAGGTAGCTTATAACTTTACAATGCGTTAGCATCGTTAACAAATAACTGGCTATCGCAAACATTACATGGAGCATAACATTAGCTGATTTTACGGCCACAATGCCAGCTGCCTCAAATAAACATAATATAGGGCCCATCTTTCATGTGCTTTGCCAAATTCTAGGGGGTTTCCTCACTTCAACAGTTTGAAATGAATGTCTTCAGAGCATCAATTATATGTTTGTTGTCATCTGCCTCGAACGAGAAGTATTTCCATATTTGACTCTTTACCACATTTCCCCTCAACGCGTCAGGGCGAAGCTAAACTTCTGTAGTTTTTCCCGTGTACCTGAAGGCGTTCTTCTTCACCACCTGTGGACCGACTAAAACACTCACGGGTATATGCTGCCCCCAACAGTTTCGGAAGAATTGTAACCTCTGTAACTTCATTAACAATAGTACCTTCGCTACTGCAGGAAAAACAAGTACCGTCACGTTTTAAGAATGCTGGTACGGACTTGGTACCAACGTATCAGTTCTCGTGATGTCACTAGGGTGGAGCCAGGTATGATGCGTATGCCGAATTTAATTCATTTTGAAGCATCACAAATGCCTCTAAATTGAGTGAAATCGCTAAATAAAGTAATTAAAATAAAAAATATTTAAAATAAAAAAAAAAAAAAAAAAAAAAAAAAAAAAAAAAAAAAAAAAACAGCAGGCCACTCTTGGCCTGCACCACTGGTGCTCGGGCTCTAATAATAATAATAATAATAATAATAATAATAATAATAATAATAATCTTATAAAGCAGAACAACATATTGGCTTTGTCAAGCCAACATAATTGTAATCTTATTACAATTCTTTTATTAAGGAGAAATGGATGATTTCAGTGGTAAGTAATTATTTATTTTGCTGTATGTAAATCCACCTCAAATCACCAGATTTTAAGAAATGTTGCTGACTGACCATCTCAGATTTGCTTCGTACTTTCTGGAAATGTTTGTTTGTTTACTGTTCTATCAATACCATGCCAGCATCAGTGGCTTTTTTCATGGTAAGATCAAGATAGGTAAAGCAGGGCATTCCAGTAATTCTTACAACAATAAAATCTTACAACATTTCAGCAGTGTTCACAATAAATAAATGTCACAATTCACAATAAATAGTGTGCACAATTTCAGGCTTCTATCTGCACTAGTTTCCGAGATATACTGGCTTAAAAAGGGGGTGTGGCCTCCTAAAAACAAGAACTGCAGAAAAGTTCCATCAAAAATCATTACTTCTGAATAGAGCTGCAACAACTAATCGATAAAATCGATAATCGATTATGAAAATCGTTGTCAACGAATCTCATTAGTCTGCGCGCAGTACATTTACTCATTAGACAGTAGAGTTACTCGTTACTTCTGTTCTGAAAACACGCTTCAGAGAGTAAATACTAAAGTTGTGTCCCAAATGAAGTACTATACAATTACACTATGCACTGTGTACTCTACTGTCTAGTGTGCAAATTTTAGAAAAGTAATATCTAAAATGGAACACTAGCGTATTTTTTTTACTAACCAGAAGTATCAGCCGCTTCCCAGTCGACGGCGCATGACGTCATACACACATAATGCAACGGCGCTAGACAATGACTTTCTTTTATCTCAATGACCATCAGACGGGGGCGAAATTGTCAAGTGATTGAGGAAGAAAATGTGCGAACTCCACGTCCTCTAACGCAGTGGAGCATTTTATATTAAATCGGAGAAGATTTAAAAACTTTATAAAGCGGAGTTTGTGTAGCACGAGCATGACAGTGATTCTGTTGCGAGTTGCTTAAAAGGTTTAGTTTAATTTAAGTTTATTAACATTATATGCTATATTAGTGTAACTTCTGTTGTTTATTATAACGGAAGTGATCTATTAGTAACGATGCCACGGTGTAGATGCTGTGATACAGCGTGGGAGCGCGACTAAGATCTGTAATGTCTAATTAAAACACTATGATCAAAAATAAACACAAGTAAAATATTCCTAAAGGCAGTGAGTAAAAGAAACCACAAGGTGCAGTGAAAGGGAGATTTTATTATTAATTTAGGACTATAGTTTAATTCAGTGCTTTAATAAAAAGTAATGCATATATAATATTTCATACGAGAACCAATTTTCGGCAGTGGCGTAGGTACCGTTTGTAATGAAGGTACAGAGGTTGCAATTCTTCCAGAACTGATGGGGGCAGCAAACACACGCAAGTGTTTTAGTTGGTCCACAAGTGGTGACAAAGAAGAAGAACGCCTACAAGCACCCAGGAAAAACTACAGAAGTTTAGCTCCACCGCGACTCCTTCAGAGGAAATGTGGTAAAGAGTCAAATATGGAAATACTTCGCATTCGAGGTGGATGACAACAAACATATAATTGATGCTCTGAAGCCGGTGTGTAATCGATGCCATCGTTCATTTCAAACAAAGCGAGGAAACACCTGGAATTTGGCAAAGCACCTGAAAGACGGGTCCTATATTATGCTTATTTGAGACAGCTAAAGTTATGCTCCATGTAATTTAGCAATAGCCAGTTATTTGTTAACACATTGCAATGTTATAAACTACCTCCTAATGGGCCACCATGAATCGCCATTCAGCCCGTGTCCTGTCAGCTAAATGTAGCCTAATGTCACTAATAATTATTCAAATGTTAATGCTTTCAATAAATCTTTTTGGCCTGCCACCAAATCAGTGAATTTAAACTAATGCTTTCAGTCAGAGTATAAGGAGTGCACCTCCACTTGTAGCCTCCACTCATTGTTAGACAGCGTTTGATAACTAAGATACCCCCCCCTCTTTTTTTTTGCCAGTATCAGCCAGAGGAGGATGTCCTCAAGGAGAGTTTTTAATTTAATTTTATTATTTTTATACCACACCATGGTATCGACTATCGTGTACTTTTGGAGGTATCGGTACCGACTACTAGATTTTTGGTATCGTGAAGTATTTATCCTTTTTTTTTTTATGAATGCACAAAAAGCACTGAATTAAGCTACAGTCCTAAATTAATAATATATATTCTGGTGTGTATCTGCCTTAGAGGACTTTCTTCCTCAGTCACTTGACAATTTCGCCTCCATCTGATGGTGACTGAGGTCATGTTGGGAATAAAAGGTAACGTTAACAAACAGTAAACTGAAGAAAGTCATTGTCTGTGACTCTGGGTATTAGGTTGCAGCATCGCATTGCGTGCGTATGACATCATGTGCCATCGACCAGGAAGCTGCTTAAACTTCCGGTTAGTTTAAAAAATAAATAAATAAATAAAAATAAATAAAAACTGCTAGTGATATTTGAGATGATAGTAGCGTTCTAAAACTCACACACTAGACGGTAGAGTACACAATGCACAGTGTAAGTGTATAGCAAGTCATTTGAGATTCAACTTTAGTATTTACTCTCCAAAGCGTGTTTTCGGAACAGAATTAGCGTAGTGAGTAAATGGACCCCGTGCCGCGTGCAGACCAACTAATCGATAATGAGATTCGTTATCGATTTTATCGATTAGTTGTTGCAGCTCTAATAATAATAATAATAATAATAATAATAATAAGGAAACAACAAATCTTATTTACAAGATAGCAATATGACTTATAATTAAATCTTTCACTAAAATGAGCATTTCATCCCCTTGAAGCAACATTGGAGTCAGTGGCTTCAAGTCACAACAGTAAAGTCACAACCCTCTGTAACTTTAGCCAATGATTTATCATCTGGGAGCTCACAGTTAATTATGAAGAGTCTTACTGCATGAATGATTATCAATATGATGATACCAGCTGGGTGGATCGCTATCTATTAACATACCAAGAAAGCAAAAGGCTAGCTAGTAAACTGGTAGAACACTTCCTGTCTATTAACATCTGGTAAAGATAACCTGTATTTACATATATTATAGTGTATACTGCAAAAGTATCAATCAAACACAATCAACAAAAAAATAATAATACATTACACATAAAGTGTGTCCATTGAGTGCACGTGTGCGACAGCATCAATAACACACTAATTTTTGGCACGGATTTGCTACCATAAGCATGTCATTAGCATGCTGTGGCAGCAGCGTGTCAACAGCCAAATCACAGCCAAATCACAGCCATGCTGATACTCAGTACACTGGCACTTTTGCTCGTGTTATATTGCTTAAAGGGGTCATATGATGCTTTTTAATGTTTTCCTTCTCCGTAGTGTGTAATGTATCTGTGTGGTATCTGTGCATGAAAACAATCTGCAACGTTACAAAGCTCAGACTCACACAAGGGGATTTATTCTATCCAGAGAACACTGCTCCAGACCTTCCTAAAACGCCTTGATCGAAGTCCAGATATTACTCCTGCAGACGTCCATGTCACAATTTGAAATATCAGCATAACGCCACCCAAAGGCAGGCACGAAGAAAGAAGGTGAGGCTTCAGTAAATTGTGCTGACAGCATGTTGTGGAGACGTTGCGTTTCGATGCAAAAGCAAAACCCCTTTGTTTGGCCTTCCAAGAATGGACGAAATTAGGATTCAGTGGAACACTATTCCTAAGCAGTAAAACCCAAAAGTTTGCTTGTGCACGGTGCATTTTCTCTCTTTGCTCTGACAATCTTGTGCTTCTGAATCAGAACCTGTAAGTATGTTTGATTATTTTATGACGTATCTGCTATTGACTGTTTAAATGGGGAGTTTTGTGTTGTGGCCCAGGGCTCAGTTGTAGACCTCTGCTAACGTGCTGGAAATAAGTTGTAAATAAAATGAATACTCACTGTAAGCTGTCTACAAAAACGGGAATTAAAGAGTCGTTTGGTTATTGCTTAATTGATATATAAAGTGGACATGATAAGGTTAATAGCGCCAAAAATCCACATGAAAGAGCAGTCCGATACATATTTTTTACAGAAAGCGAATTAACAACTTAATTATCAAAGCATCACTCCGTATTTAGTGATTTCAAATATAAACAAATTAAAAAGACTGCTTAAAAACTTAAATATGGAGGTCTCTGAAATTCTTGTTCTTAATTTCAATGAGTGCTGCCTTGTTGAAGCGACGTCACGGAATCGCAACTCAGAGTCCGAGCTCTCGGAAAAACTCCGACTTTCCGAGGAGTTAGTTAGTATGAGTTGGAGAGTCGCTTAAACTTCCTACTGGGAAGTTGGAACTTTACCAGCTCCCACTTGGACGTGGACCGAGCATTACCATCTGCTCTAGACGTCACATTCATTGGGGCCACCATGATTGACACGACCCGAACTCGGAAAATCGGGGATCATTGGAAAAGACTAATGTTAAAAGTTCCAGAGTTGTAATCACAACATTACGGTGGCGTTCATGTAAATACTAAATTAACGACAGGTTGCATTGGCGTCATATCGTTGTAACAGATTTGTTAGTACATATAAAAAGTGTGTTCAGTTCTAATAATGGTTGCATTTAGACATTTAGCATTTTTCAACACGTTGTTTTTGGAGGAAAAAATATTGTATACCGTCTTGGTCAGGGATGCTGTTTTATCAGGAAAGTGACAAGAAGGTGTGTCAGTAGTCCATTATACATTTAATTTTGACGAAAAGCACAACGCTGACTTACCTGTAGCTCAGTAAAAAATTGGCAGTGCTAACAATACTACTCAGCCGCGTGACCATACATGTGAAAGACATAAGGATCCGACATTTTAACTAGCTATCTAGTAACATTACTAGCTAATGCTAGCTAGCTAGCTAACGTGAACTAGCTATTTTAAAAATAGATAAGGCAATTTCTAGTTCTAACACTTTTGTTTTGTTAAAAGTGATTATCATTTTGTAGGCTTGCAATGGAATGGTCAAGGTGGAACGATTTTTAAGCAACACCAATCATAAAAAACGCAATAGAATACTAACTTGCTATTTTTTTTCCATAACCATATTCCGAGAAATCCCACCTCCTAGTTTGGATTGGCTACAAGTGTTCCGCCCCTGCGGTGAGATTGGCTACTCACGAACAACATCCAATAAGCTAACGAACTCATTATACACATAGTGTTAGAGGCGGTCTTATAACGAATACGAGTGGGGGGAAAATAATGCTAGGAGAATAACATACCTACCCTAGCATTTTGTTAGCTCGGTTAGCTAGCTAATACTTAAGAGGTTTGGCATGCTTTACTCATTATCAGATTGAAGGTTTTTAATGGCTGTACCGTTATAATTAAACGTGCGACGATTCAACTAACCTTTAGGTCGTTCTCTGGAAGATATTTACACTCTCTTGCAATTTCAACATACTTGTCCAGGTCCAACGGCGCCATTTTAAGAACAACAACTCATTCTACAGCGAAAAGGAAGTGCAATACGTCACAGCTCATAGGCTGGTCTGGCGCCCTATTGGACATAGAGTAGACTATTTGATGCACGATATAATAGGATTTGAAAGCCATATATTATTTATATATAGATAACTATTATGCATACATGGCTATTGCAGACAAAATTGCTATTAGAAATACAAAAAAAAAAACAACATACAATGCATTCATTCATCTCCAGTAACCACATAATCATGGTCAGGGTCACTGAGGTCACTAATTCTGCAGTCAATCTTGAGAACACTAGCGTGCTTCTCATTTCTTATTTGTGCATCCTCAATTCCTTTCCTCGTTTCCTTTCTTTGCATCTTAACTCCACCCCCTTAGGATGTGAGGGAAGGATGCAAGAATGAGATGCGAGGAGAGAGGAATCAAAGCAAGTCAAAATCCTTGCTCTCTCAAGCGTGACTTCAAAGAGATGTCAAATAATGATGACTGTGCTCAGATGGATTACCTGACTGCGCTTCAGGGATCTGCCATTATGCTTTTTTTATGTGTTGTTATGTTTTTGAGCTTGGTTAATAACAACATTCTTAATAAAGCAAAATGCACTGATAGTATGTGAAATGTTTGGGTTATTAAACAATTAATTAATGAAAAACAACAACAAATAATTGTTGGATAAAATTTATGATAGAAATAAAACACAAGGGTACCAAATGTGGAGAATGAGAATTTATTGAGAATGAGGGAAACAAGAAACACCAGAAACAGAAGGTCAATCAGAAGTGACAGATCAGCAGTAAGCTGTGCTAGGTGATAGTGAATGTTCAGGTCTAGGCATAAGTCCTGCAGCTGTAAGGGAAAAAAGAACAAAGTTATACTATACTCTTTTCCTCATAAAAAAGAAGGCCCCTCTAAGTCAGACATTACATAGCTTCGACAGAAAAGGGAAGCGCGCACACACACACACATACACACACTCAGACATGGAACACATAGAATAAACCACACTGAATAACGAAACAAATGGCTAACATTCATTTACAGTTTAAGAATTATACTAAACATATACTATTGAGAAATAAAGAAATACATACACTTACCCATGATGGGGAAGAAAATTACAAAGACAGCTAAAGTCCTCGCTCAATGATGGTCAGATCAAAATGCCATAATAAGCAGAAGTAGTTTTTTAAAAAAGAGAGGAACTAGAAAAACGGCGACCTTAAAAGTAGAATAAATAAATACCTTAAACTCGAACATAGTGGTTTTCAAAAGTTCCAGAAAATCACAAATAATGGTTTTCAGAAGTATCAGAAAATCAAAGATAACACTTTTCAGAAGTACCAGAAAATCAAACATAATAGTTTCAGGAAAAAAACTAAAATTCAGACTTAATGGTTGTGGAAATCACTCAGAAATCAAGTGTATTGGTATTTAGGCAAACCAGGGGTGTTTCCACTATATAAAAGGGAGCCCCGTAACTGGTGGATTTTTAGATCACTTTGGGACATCTCACTGTGTGGATCTCGTGTGGTGGACAATGAATTGGACCCTTTCTTTTCTCACCCATGGTTCTCTGTGTTTTCTTCATCCACCAGCTGATCTGATGTAAGTACTTGACTTTGAAACTTATTAATTCAATTCAATTCAATTCAATTTTATTTGTATAGCGCTTTTTACAATAGACATTGTCTCAAAGCAGCTTTACAGAAATATCAACACGGTATACAGATATTAAAGGTGTGAATTTATCCCAACTGAGCAAGCCACTGAGTGGCGACGGTGGCAAGGAAAAACTCCCTAAGATGTTTTAAGAGGAAGAAACCTTGAGAGGAACCCGACTCAGAAGGGAACCCATCCTCATCTGGGTAACAACAGATATTGTGAAAAAGTTCATTATGGATTTATATGAAGTCTGTATGGCGTTAAGAGCAGCCGTAGTCCCAGCAGTCTGGAATTAAAGAAGATTTGAGCTCCATCCAGAGGCAGAAAGGATCTGGATCTCTAGTATCTCCATAAATTCGTGTGGGGCTCGGCGAAAGGAGAGAGGGAGAAAAAAGATAATTATGACTGTGAAGTAGTAGAACAGAATCTAGTCAGGGTAGGCTTGAGTAAACAAATACGTTTTAAGCTTAGACTTAAACACTGAGACTGTGTCTGAGTCCCGAACACTAATAGGAAGACGGTTCCATAACTGTGGGGCCCTATAAGAGAAAGCTCTTCCCCCTGCTGTAGCCTTCACTATTCGAGGTACCGTCAGATAGCCTGCATCTTTTGATCTAAGTAGGCGTGGCGGATCATATAAAACCAAAAGGTCGCTTAGATATTGTGGCGCGAGACCATTTAGTGCTTTATAGGTTAATAAGAGTATTTTATAATTAATGCGAGATTTTACTGGGAGCCAATGCAGTATTGATAATATCGGTGTGATATGGTCGTATCTTCTAGTTCTAGTTAGGACTCTAGCAGCTGCATTCTGGACTAATTGGAGCTTATTTATATTCCTACTGGAACATCCAGACAGTATGGCATTACAATAATCTAATCTAGAGGTGACGAATGCATGAACTAGTATTTCCGCATCATGTAGTGACAATATGTTTCTTATTTTAGAAATATTTCTGAGATGAAAGAAGGCTATCCTAGTAATATTATCTACATGAGCATCAAATGATAGGCTGGAGTGAATAATCACTCCAAGGTCTTTAACTGCTGCACATGATGAAACAGAAAGACCATCCAGAGTAACCATGTGATCAGAAAGAATACTTCTAGCTACACGTGGGCCTAATAAAAGTATTTCTGTTTTTATCAGAATTAAGCAGAAGGAAGTTAATTAACATCCAATGTCTAATGTCCTTTACACAATCCTCAACTTTACTAAGCTTATGTCTGTCCTCTGGCTTCGCTGAAACATACAACTGTGTATCATCAGCATAACAGTGGAAGCTAATTCCATGTTTACGAATAATTTGACCTAGGGGTACCATATATAAAGTAAAGAGCAGTGGGCCTAAAACAGAACCCTGTGGAACTCCAAAAGTAACTCTAAAAGTATTAGTGTTTAACTTTTGGAAAAAATAGAAACAACATGATCCAACATGATCACTGTCGGTCAAATCATCACATTTCATCACACGCACAACATCCCAGACGACATAGCGAGATTGCCGGGCTCTCCGTGGATTGTTGTCGGGTCCAGAAGGCGGCGCAGACGGCGGAGGGAGAGGAAGCAAAAGCGGGGATGCAGGTCCGGTATTATGCTAAGGCTAAGAAAACAACCACACAAGCCACCTTTACCGAGCCTGTTTCTCTCCAATGCCAGATCCCTAGTGAATAAAATCGACAACTTGGAATTACAACTAGCTGGAAATCGCTATGTTCGCGACTGCTGTGTTTTGATTATTACTGAAACCTGGCTTCATCCGAGGATACCCGATGCTAGCATGCAGCTAGCAGGTCGTACTATGCTTCGCTGGGACAGGACTGAGGACTCCGGTAAGAGCAGAGGGGGGGGGCTCTGTATGTATGTGCATGAGAATTGGTGTAACAACGGAACAATGATAGACAAACATTGTTCCCCTGACCTCGAGTACATGTCCGTAAGATGTCGGCCCTTTTTTCTACCGAGAGAGCTTACAGTGGTGATTATCACGGCTGTGTATATTCCACCTGATGCCAATGTGAACACGGCGCTCTCTCTCCTGTTGAACACCATAAACGAGCAGCAGAGGGCTTACCCAGACGGTGTTCACATAATTGCAGGAGACTTTAATAAGGCGAACTTGAAGACTGTACTCCCGAAATTCTATCAACATGTTAAGTGTTTTACTAGAGGGGCGAACACTTTGGATCATGTTTACTCCAACATCAAGCACGCGTATAGAGCCATACCTCTCCCCCACCTCGGCCAATCAGACCATCTCTCCCTCCTGCTCTCCCCTGCCTACACCCCCCTCAGACGCAGTGTCACGACCACTATAAAGACTGTTACCACCTGGCCTGATGATGCATTCTGCAAACTACAGGACTGCTTCGAACAGACAGACTGGGATTTGTTTGAACATCAAGAGCTAGAAACATTAACAGGAACGGTACTGGACTACATCAAGTTCTGTATCGGAAATGTGACTGTGGAAAAAAACATCCGGGTTTTCCAAAACCAGAAACCATGGATGACCAAACAGGTCCGCACACTACTCAAAGCCCGCGACGCTGCCTTCAGGTCTGGTAATAGAGCTCTGTACAGAGCTGCCCGTGCCAACCTGAAAGGCGGTATTAAGGAAGCTAAGGCGGCCTATAAGAGGAGCATAGAGTCCCACCTGTCCAGCAAAAATAAACGGGAGGTGTGGCAGGGTATACAGAACATCACGAACTACAGAGGCCGTGAGGCGACAACAGGAGTCCTGAGTGCGATTCTGGCAGAAGAGCTAAATTGCTTCTTCGCTCGCTTTGAAACATCACAACAACAGCACTCATCTGCTCCAGCCCCACCTCCACCCTCATCTGGCCCACGTACCAGTCCAGCCCTGCCTCCATCCCCTTCTGGTTCCTGCACCACTCTACTTACTGTGAGGGAACACGATGTTAGACGGATGTTTCTGGCAGTGAACCCCAGGAAGGCTGCTGGCCCAGACGGTGTACCTGGTAACGTGCTCAGATCATGTGCCCACCAGCTTGCCCACATCTTTACCAGAATTTTCAATCTCTCCCTGGCCCAAGCAGTCATCCCGTCCTGCCTAAAATCAGCCACAATCATTCCAGTGCCAAAGAAATCGCCCACCACTAGCCTGAATGATTATCGTCCTGTAGCCCTCACTCCAGTTATCATGAAGTGCTTTGAGAGATTGGTTCTTCAGCACATCAAGGACTACCTCCCCCCAGATTTCGATCCTTTTCAATTTGCTTATCGTGCAAACAGATCCACAGAGGATGCTATCGCCGTAGCTGTCCACTACGTGTTGAGACATCTTGAGCAGCAACAGAGCTACGTACGGATGCTTTTTGTGGATTACAGTTCGGCTTTTAATACAATAATTCCGGACATTCTCGTCACCAAATTGGTCACCCTTGGTCTCCCCCGCCTCACGTGTGCCTGGATAAAGGACTTTCTGACCAACCGGTTCCAGACAGTGAGACTCGGGCCCCACCTCTCCTCCACTCGCACGTTGAGCACAGGTTCTCCACAGGGCTGTGTGTTGAGCCCCCTCCTGTACTGTCTCTACACATATGACTGTAGACCAGTCTACAACAATAATATTATCATCAAGTTTGCTGACGACACCACAGTGGTCGGACTTATCTCAAAAGGAGAGGAGGCAGCCTACAGAGAGGAAGTCCTAAACTTGGCAGCCTGGTGTTCAAAGAACAACCTGACTCTAAACACCAAGAAAACCAAGGAACTTATTGTAGACTTCAGAAAACACAACACGGAGCTGGCCCCCCTCTTCATCAATGGGGAGTGTGTAGAGAAGGTCCACACCGTCCGGTTTCTTGGCGTCCTTATCTCTGCTAACATCTCCTGGACGGACAACATCACAGCGGTCATCAAGAAGGCTCAAACGCGGCTACACTTCCTGAGGGTTCTCAGGAAGTACAATCTGGACTCCAATCTGCTGCTGATCTTCTACCGCTCGTCCGTCGAGAGCTTGCTGACATACTGTATCACGGTGTGGTATGGTAGCTGCACCGCAGCAGACAGGGAGAGGCTTCAGAGGGTAGTAAGAGCAGCACAGAAGATCATTGGCTGCCCTCTCCCCTCCCTGATGGATATTTATACTTCCCGTTGCCTCAGCAGAGGAAAAACTATCATTAAGGACAGTTCTCACCCTGGCTTTGATCTGTTCAATCTGTTGCCCTCAGGGAGACGTTACAGGTGCATCAAAACAAGGACTAGTAGATTTAAGAATAGTTTCTTCCCAAAAGCTATTACCATGATAAACAAACACATGTACTGAGTCCACAGCATATGTATATATTGTCTCAAACTGTGCATTTCATAGTACCTCCGCCATCCACCCTAATATCTATCTATCGTGCATATATCTTGCATATATTGTATATCTTGTTTATTTATTTTGTTTATTTATCTTATTTATTTATCTGTGTATTATCTGTTTATTCTTCTTGTGTATTGAATGTATATGTTTGCACGGAACAAAAAAGGAGTGGCTCTTAATTTCATTGTACATATGTATAGTGACAATAAAAAGGCATTCATTCATTCATTCAGTAGAAAGCACAAATGTGTTGTTCTATCTGAGGTATTTTTGCATATGCGAGGTGTAATTATGCAAAACATTTCTTTTATGTGTGCCTTCATCTGAGATACAGCGGGTTAATAATTTTTTTCCATTCAACCACCACCATGCCAAGGCTCACTCCATATTTGAGCAGGCCTTTGGTATAATGAACATACGCAGGGTGTGCCTCCTGTTCAAGTCTGTTAAGGACCACAACTTTGCCTCAACATCATGGTTTGTGCCGTTCTCCATAATATCTGCCTGACAACAGGAGACACTGTTGAAGCCACTGAAGCTGTTGATGATATTGGATTGCCTCTACACTGTCCAGTGAGAGGGGACAAAGTGAGAATGCCTGGCAAGACAGACTTGCAGGCAAACTCTGCAGGTTTATCCTGTGGAGTTACATGACCATGATTATTTGTAATTTCATCCAGATGTTTGTTTTTCCCCACAACATGATTATGTTTAGAATATGAAGATTAAATTATCTTCTTCTCCATGCCTCTAGCCCCATGCTTTATATTATTTGCTGTACCCACATTTTCAATACATATATATGTGTAAACGTGTTCATTCTGGTAGGATAATGTAGCCGAATTCATGTAGTCACATTTCAGGTTCAATGCAGACTATGTGTGCACTACATTAAAGTACATGTTATACATGGATACATCTACATAATGTTATAAGAACTGAAAAGGTTTTAGTTTTACACTGTTGATCAGTGTAAAAATGCTTCTAGTGTGACTTAACATGTTAACCTGTTTTTAGGCACAGTATTGTAGGTTTTTACAATTGCTAAATATTTTGTTCTATAATACATTCCAAGCTCTTCCCACAGGTGCCACAGTAGCACTTTATGTGGTTTAAATAATGAATATTATTTTAATGTTTTGACTGCATGCATTACATTAATCCTGTTTCAAAATCATTTCAAATTTAAGGCTCAAGCAGCAGTAAAATAATGTATGTCCTGTATATGACTGGATCTGTAAATGTTTGCTATATTGACTAAGTTTACATGGACAACAATAATCTAATTATTGACCTTGTTCTGAATAAGACAATATTGTGATTAAGGTGTTTACATGAGACAGGAACTGGGTGTTCTCTCTGGAGGTTCAGGTGTGGAGCGGTCTTTTCCGCACCGCAGAGAGATGACATGATATCTCCGGCCTGGCTTGAATGCCGAGCGATGCCTACTGCACAACCAGCAGGAGGAATGAAGCTCAAGGAGGAGCCTGTGTGGGAATTGACGTTCCCCATGAAGCTAAAGGGGGTAGCGAAGTTCTCCGCAAGGCCCGAGGGAGGAACGAGGTTCTCCGTGAAGCATGAGGAGGGAGCAATGTCCCCAGTAGAGCAGAAAGGGGGAGCGACATACGGCACGGAGCAAATAAAAGGAGCTACGTCCTTAGCCGAGCAGGTAGGTGGAGTGATGTTTGAAGCGGAGTCTGGCGTAGTGACATCCGAGGCAGAACAGGGAAGAAAAGCGGACCTCTTGGCTGGACCGGGAGGCAGAGCAACGTCTTCAGCTGAACAGGGAGACTGAGTGATGTCCTCAGAAGAGCAGGGAGGCTGAACAACGTTCTCTGTCGATATGGCAGGCTGGACGAGATCCACAGTGGGGGAGGGAATGTGGAAGATGTTTCCAGCCTGGTTAGAAGGCTCTCCTTTGGCATACCCCATGACGGAGTACATCACGTCGATCCATTCCCGATTGGTTTTAATTAGGGAGAATTTTCCCTTCTTCTCACACCTTGGCTTTTGGATTCTGAACAAATCTGCTGCATACATCTTGAGGTCTTATGTGCGGTCATGATTTCAAGGTGGAGACGGATGCAAGTGCAGATTGATTTTAATTAATGCCAAAACAACAAACAAAACAAGAATGAATAGGCAGCAAAACACTAAAGCAAAGAATAACTGTGAAAGAAAGCCCATAAACACAGCAAGATAGACAACGGCAAAGAAAGACAAACGTAAGACAAGGAGTGCAGTGCAAACTGTGGCTACATACACATAGGTGCTCGGCAACATGACATGACATGACTCAGGTGCAGGTGGTCATGTAACTGGTGCAGTGGGTGCAGGGAACTGTAGTACAGAGTTCCTTCTCTGATATACATAACAATAGAACACTGAATAAATTCCTTTTTTTTTTCTTTTTTTCTTTACCTGTCCCCACTCTCTAACTCTACACTTTACCATTAAATATAATGATTTAAATCCTTCAGAAATCTTTTTTTTATTGTGTGACTCCATATCTCATCTATGATTGAAATAAAAAAAAATTAATAAGTAATCCATAATTTTGTAGACAAGCAAGAATATTTTCAAATTGATCTTAGGTACTGGTAGTCAATGCAGAGATCTGAAGACTTGCATAATATCTTAAACCCTTTTTCTTGTCTTCTGTAAAAGAAGATGGAGAGAACCCATTCTGTGCAAGAGCCAGAAACACCCACACATGGCACGCTGCAGGGGAAGCAGTGAGACACACCCACCACCCTCTCACTCTCTCCTTCCCCCTCTCTCCCTCTTTCTCTCTTCCTGCCTTCCCCTCTCGCTCTTTCTTTTTCTTTCCACCTCCTTTACTGTGAAGAACTACAAGCACATAGCACATCCGTTCAACACAGAAATCTCACACACACACACACACACACACACACAAAATGCACACACGGCCATGCACACACACGCACCCGCACGTATGGACACATCCCATTACGCAATGTTCATTCCTGTTACTAAAATGTTTTGGGTCTCTTTTAAAAGGACAAAATGGCTTTGCATATTTTTTTTTTGGGAAAAATACAACTTACATGCATATATTGCAATTTTTTAGTCACAAATATGAATTATTTGAACATGTAACTAACCATTTCTTTAAAATAAATACTTTCTTGAGGGGAAAACAGAGGAATTAGTTGACACGCTTTTAAATATACTTTTTTTTAAATGACATTAGTTTTGTAACAGGACTGAATGAAATGCAACCATTTTCCACTTACAAAAAAAAAAAAAAAAAAAAAAAAATTAAAAAGTTACCTGAGATTGACCAGTACACATTTTAAATAGTTATTGGAATGGCCCATAAAAAATTAAGGGGCCAGTGTGTTGGAGCCATTTCTGTGGCAATATTATGATTGGCCTCTGAGTGGAAGCAGACTCAAGGGGATAAATTAAACACCTGTGTGTACTGTATTATGTCAGGTGATTTGGAATAGAAGAGGCACACAGTTTTTTGACTGTGTTGTAGACCTTGGTGTGAACATGTTCATGTGGGACTATGTATTTTAACCCATTTTTGGATGAAATAAAGAAAGACTAGAACAGGATATGTATTTATTGCATGCATTAATTAATTGCTTACTCTACTTACCAGTCACATCTGGCAGAGGAAAAAGACTTTGTTTATATAAACATTAAGGAAAGATGGAAAACCACTCAATCAAGAAATGAGATTGGTAATGTATTAACAATTTCCCAAGGCAGACTAAGGCAAACTGCATCCAAGTTGTACAATTTATACAACACTGCTTATTTATTAAATGATTTTCTGGATAATAGTGTAGCACAGCAGAGAGGGAGCATTGTTTCATTGACATGTTGTAAGCCTACGAATCTCATATAGACTCAGTAACATTATGCCCAAACATTTAACATTATGATTAAACTGAAAATTTATAAACCCATAGTATCATTTAAAAATATTACTAAAAAGTACATTGGTCACAGTGCATTCCAATCAATAGGTGTCTTTCCAGCTGCCATAAGTAAGATGTTAGTTTTTGAGAAGTGTCTGCATCCAAAAAAGCCCATGTGAGCAGAGTATGGTGAGGGATGGCTTGTCTCGAGGACATGATGCTGTGACTGTAAATAAGAGAAACGTTATTAGCCACAGTTCCACAGCAAAGTGCCATATTCAGAGTTGCACGCATAATGAGCAGTTAACAGGCCTACAGAAATTACACACATGGGTATTCACACCTCAGATGTAATGGAGAGCTATGTGCACAGGATGAACTCCCAAAAAGAGAAACATGCCTCAATTAATCGTGATCACCGTGTTTAAACTTTTCTAGCTTCAGAATCTTAACCTAAAGAGGAGCAGTGGCGTGTGGTGGTTTCCGTAATATATGCGGTAGCTCATTTCCTCCAAGCAAGTGGTGGTTTGTGTAAAACCCTGTATATACGCATACAGCAGCTGGGTGGGGGCAGAAGGGGCACAACACAATGATCACACCTCTCGTTCCCTCACATTACTAAGTCATTGCCATCTGTTCATTCATACATAATTTAAAGGTAAGCACTTGTTTTTTAAAAGCAGTGGTTTATATACTATTAAAAACCCTCCCTTGGATTCTTCTACAATTTGGTAGCCTGCATTTGAATTACATGCAGGTCATTTGTATGATATCAATGAAGCACCCAGAAATTTGAATTGTAAATTGTAAATTGAATTGTAGAAGTTATAAAACATGGACACCATTTTAGCAATCTGGTTCTGTAAACTTACTCTGTTGATTAATTTGCCTTTTCTCTGAGCATATGATCCCCACAGCAGGAAGACCAGGCCTTTTAAATTCCTACTTAGGCTCCGAACCACAGCATCAGTGAACTCCTCCCATCCCCAACCCTGATGGGATGTTGGCTCTCTGCTTCTCACGGTTAGGACAGAGTTCAGAAGCAGAACACCTGACAGCAGGAGAAAAATGAGACTTTCCTAGAGAATCTTTTACACTGAGGTGTAGGAATGGTTGTGGTTTTTAAAAATCTGCATATTTTAAATGGCTTATCCCCCCCCCCCCCCCCCCCCCCAACGTATTTAAGTAGTCCAATGAAATACTTGTATACTTAACTAAATTATTACACTATTTTCACTTAAAATAATGGTCGATTTAACTGTATTGCTGAGTATGCTAATTTATAGTTGATGCATATATGTTTGCATTATCTTGTGATCGATGCAGATGACAATTTTAAGTCATTAACCTTGTTTAGCCCATCCTGTCAGGTCTCCATGGCCAGGGTGTTGGAAGTCTTTGATATCTATTGCAAGTTCAGTGAATATATTTTCCAGGCTGAAACAAATGGTTACTAAACAGTGAATAAAGATTTGAGCAGCATCCATTTGGTTAATATATTAACACAAAAATCCAGGAAAGGACAAAATGCATCCACATGTGGTCCCTGAGGGAAACTTAACTTAAGTTGTATACCTTGGAGGTGGTGGTGAAGGCCTCAGTACACTGAAGCACAGACCATGAGCCTGACCTTGTCTGGGATATGGGTCTTGGCCAAGGATGACCACTTTCACCTGAATACCAGGGCAAAACAATTTAACAACCTGATGAACTCGTATGCAACTTTTCTTTTTTATATTATTCATTAAAAAACTTACAGCCTCAAATGCACACACGTGTGTCCAAAAGAAGACTTGCTCTTTGCTTGGATAGACAGTGAAATGTTTCCTCTCCTCAGTGACAAAAGACATCAGCTAAAGAAGAGAAGCCATTACATACAAGAGTTTTGACACTGTGACTCATAACAGTACAACGGCTCATGACTTTGAATGTGAATGTTGAGTGTGTGTTGTCATATACCTCAGTGAAGTAAGGTTTGCCGAATTCAGTACCGATGTGAATGCTCCAGCTCTCTCCAATGGGCATAGGATCATTGCGAGCAGCAAGCCTCCTCATAGCTTCATGTCTCTTCTGCTCTATTCGCTTCAGCTGCTCAACAGTAAGCTGTGGGCCACTGCTACAATTTTTTTCTTTTGACAGTGTTATTCAACAAAGAAAAAACATAAAATAAATCAAAGATATCATATACAAGTGGATCTTAATATAAGTTAAATCACTTTTCTCTATAATGGCCAACGGAGCTTAACTTAATCTATGTCCATGTTTATTTCCATACCTTGTGACATAAGTTCCATACGTGTTTTATGCTGCTGGAAATTTTTCTGCACTCTGCACGAGTCATGCAAATATATTTGCTCTTCAACTCAGAATCGAAAGTGAAACTTCAAGCCAGCCCTGAAATAGCAGTGAGGTTTAAACCAGAACTGCATCCGTCACCCTCTTATTTGCTTTGTGCATGTTAGAGAGTGGGATACAAATTACCAGCATTGATATGCAAGAATTAGGATTAGCTTGTGAGTGTTCCTATGTCAGCTGAACAAATCAGATATTTTGCTTTCTGTCCAGTGTCTAGACACTATAGAAATATATATTTTGGCTATTAATTCTGTTTCCACACAGATTTATGAAATTCTGCAGCTATGCATCAAAAAGTGCACTGTCTAAGCTGCATCTACAGCACTTTCTCTGTGGAAACATCCATCAGCTTCATGTGAGGGTGTATTATTTATATATAAAAAAATCCATTAGAATTTGTAAGCAACTTTACTGACTGACCACATTATAAAAGAGCATATTTGTGCTTATTAAAACATTCACTTTCCTATTTTCCCTCAGGGACCACAAAACCTTTGAAGTGTTACAGCACTTGATGCTGCTTCCTGTTTTTAAATCAAATCTACTATATAATATATATATATATACACACACATACACACACACACTCACACACACACACACACACACATACATATATATATATATATATATACACACACACACACATATATATATATATATATATATATATATATATATATATATATATATATATAACTATAACATGTCAAAACAATTAAACCAAGATAAATCATAGATAATTTTCCACCTTCAATGTAATATACTGTCCCTGCCAAAATTTTTGGAACAGCAGTGCTATACACTGAAGACATGAGGGTTTGAGATTAAAAAAAAAAAGATGAACATGAGACTAGTTCAGAATTTCAACTTTTATTTCCGGACATATATATATCTAGATGTGGGGGCAGACGACCCAATTTGTAGATGAGCAAATGTATAGGAATAGATAGCCTTAAAGTAAATTAAAGTAAATTACACTTAATATTTGTTTGTGTATCCTTTGCTTGCAATAACTGCATAAACCTTGTGACCCACTAACATTACCAAACTGTTGCAATCTTCTTCTTTGATGCTTATCCAGGCTTGTCATACCGTTTATTTCAGTTGTTGTTTGTTTTGGGTGGGTTCTCACTTCAGGACGTGAAATGTATGCTAAATTGGTTTAAGGTCTGGTGATTGGTCTTCCACTTTTTCCCGTGATGATGTCCTTTTGTGGCTGTCACATGTGTGTTTTTTTTAATTCCAAAACAAATCAAATGAAAGCTGCAACAGCACAGGGTGTGTACCCAGGTGCATGTTGGAGCTACTCTGCCAGGGTTTTTTTAATGAGTTTATATAATTTTTTTGACATATTTTCCTGTTGCCAGTAGGTGGCGCTATTACCTTAAGCAAAGAAGTGGCACTAAACATAGTTTTGTGTCATATCTGCTAAAATGGCAGTTTCAGACAGAACATCTATATTTTGCTCATTCAAATATACTAACTGGTCAGGAAGACAAGACTTAAATTCCTCCAAGCCGTTGGAACAGCTGTTTAAGCTGTTCCAAACTCTTCACACCACTTGCCAAGCACTATTTATCAAACAAGGTGGATTTTTCCAGAGCAACCGCAACATAAATCTTTCTGGCTGATTTAACAGTTTTTCTAAAACTCTGAATGTAATCTTCAGGCACGCTCTCATATGCGCAGAGAACAGTAGCCTTAACAACCTTGTAATTTAAACTTTGTTCTAGAGTGAGGGCAGAGCATGCTTCCTGTGCTTTTCCTGACAATTTGCACTGCAATAAAAGCATCAACGAACTTTTTGGCCAGTTTAGCATAGTCACTATTCTCTCAAAGAAAGGAAAATATGCATCAACTTCATCCTCTCTAAAACAGGCACTAAACCAACATGTCGGCTAACATCAAAAGCAGGCTGACTTACTGGTGAAGATTGGATCGGAGCAAGTGGTGATACCAGTGCATTGGGGACATCGGCACCAGAAGAGCAGAACTTCCATGGATGAGGCACTGGCTTACGACTCTGAGCAGCAAGGTCGAGCTTTTCCCCCTCAGTGTCCAACTGCCTCTCCCGAATGCGCAGCAACTGCGTCTGATACTCTTGCCACTAAATTTCCAACTCCAGCACCTTCAAAACAAGTTGCCAACCAGGGTCTACTGAACTGGCTACCGGCCATTCATGGTCTAAATAGGCCCCCAACCCACCTCCAACCTCTGGAACGGCCTCTGCTGCGACAAAAGCCAGGATAGGCAGATGGGCAACACCCAGAAGCACGTCACGCTCAGGTAAGACCTGCTGAGCCACTAATGCCTCATACAGAACAGCCTTAACCACCTTCTTATTATCTAACCGCAGCACCGAAATATTAAAGAAATCTGTGATATAAAGTAACACCTTTCTTACACTTATCAAACTCCTCTAAGGTAGGACAAAGCGTAAACATAGTCAAATCAAATCCTGCCATGCTCACAAATAACAACCAAACCACAATATAATAACCCTTATGAAAAAAGGAGCTCTCAAACCAACCATAACATGCAAAAAAAAAACAAGTAAAAAAAACCCCACCAAGTACAATTGTTGACGATCCCAGACAAGTCCCCAATTCTGTTACGACTCAGTCTAGGGTTAGGTTGCACAGCATAATTAAAGGCATGGGGTAATGTAAGGCGGAGTAAGTGATATTTGAAGTAACAGACGGATGACACAGAAGTGGCTCAAAAGGGTGGTATATTGTAGTATTTACAGGCTATGTACACACATCTGCTGTACACCACAGATAATCTGGGGAAAACTTCAGTGTGGACCAAAGCCAAAACAACAAACAAAAACTGCTGTGGAGGGAAACTAATTTACCTAAAAACAAAAATAAACAAAAGACAATTAGCTTCCCTACACTACCTTACCAAAAACAGAGATTGAAACGCACTCCTAACAGAAATGGCAGTCAAGCCTCTACTACCAGTGAAATATATACAATGTTTGATTTGTACAAAGAAAAAATACAGCAATGTAACTATATACAACCAGCAACCAGAAATCAAAGGGCAACTCAAACTCATAGTCAGACTAACAGCACAATCATACAAGCAGAAAGAGTGAGCATTGGCAAAACGAACCTGTAAGCACTAGCTTCTCTCACAGTTAAATACTGTCGCCCATTGATGATGTCATCTTGGGGGCAGAGGAGCACACAAAGGTGAGGGAGCAGTATTCAAGGCAGGGCAGGAAGGCTCACACTGGAATCTCGAATGGCTTGCCCTGCACAGATTTATACACACTAAAAAAACAACACAATACATACCCGCGGAATATCGCGGGTTGTAACATCGGGTATGGTTAGGCCCTCAAAAATGCAATTTATTTAGGAAAAGAATAATAATTAAAGCTGCAAGCAGCGATAAATAGGTCAATGGCAAGCGGGTGTACATTGGCACTGCTCTGCCAGGGGAATGCCATTCTATTTTTTAGAATTTATATAGTTATTTTTGACCTATTTTCCTGTTGCCAGTAAGTGGCGCTATGACTATAACTGAATATTTGCACGTCTTCAGGGCAGGATTCATATCAAGTATGTGAAGTTTGGTGCAGAATAAACACTGTATGTCTGAGTTAGTCTAAAACGTCAGTTCATGTTGGCAACAGGTGGTGCCATGAGTATAACTGAATATTGGCATGTAGATGTCTTCGTATCAAACGTGAAGTTTTGGGAAGATTAGGCATTGTATACTTGAGTTATCACAACTTCTTGTTTAATAGCAGTAATAGCACGGTTTAACATTTAGCTAAGTGTTACTAGCATTGTGTAACATGTTTCTAGCATGTTGTTAGCATATTTACCACTTGCTGGCATATTTTAATATGTTGATAGCAGTGCATCACTGTGTAAAACATGACACTTCCTGTTGCTAATAGGTTGCACTGACTATAACTGAATATTGGCATGTGTTGTGGCTAACAATCTTTCCAGCCTAACAAAAAACTTCAGAGACAGAGGGTTAGTAGATGTCAAAATGTAATTAAACTTTATTGAAACAATAAAGTGAGACAGTTTGCAGAAAGTCTAAATTATACATACAGAAACATGTCTTTATATACTTTTCTGAAGCAGTAAAATTATTCACCTTTTCTTTCTAGAAACAAACCAATCTCTACTGCTTTAATTAATTATTCATATCCATATGATACCTTACATATTATATATCAACGCATGCAGTGTCAGTTGTATTTTCTTAAATGTTTTACCAGAACAGGGTTTTTACTTTGTCCCATTATTCACGCTATAGCTCCAGCCTGGTACCCTTCCTCCTAGAAGTCTTATCTTTTATTTTGGCACTGATTTGCCAGCTTAAAGGGCTTTGGTTGGAAACCCAGTTCTGGTGAGTGTCTAATAGCTAATTTACTGCCATAGAGTAAAGCTGCTTTAGACAAAACACAAGGTTCCAAATTCACAGACTTAGAATGTCACTTGTTAGAAAGTATTTTATAGTTCTAGATTATGACTGCTGTGCAGAAAGATACAGGCTGATACAGAAAAACAATTCAGTAAGACAAATAATGAAACTGTTCAGTAAGAAAAATAATTCATCTAACTCAATACACACTTATATAACTTGATCAACAAGTGCACTATGGATTTAGATTATGCTTCTAAGTAATAATTCTAAATGTTGGTTATACATATTAGATTATACTTTATTAACATATTCAAACATTAGTAAACTTTGTAGTTACACACATTGATTACACTTTATATTTTATACATGTAGATGTCTTCAGGGCAGGATTCCTATCAAATATTTGGTGCAGATTGAACATTATGTCTGAGTTAGTGTAAAACATGTCAGTCCATGTTGGCAGCAGGTGGTGTTATGACTATAACTAAATATTGGAATGTAGATGTAGATGGACTTTTATCAAACATGTGAAGTTTGGAACAGATTGGAAATGGCAAAAAAATAAAAATGGTTGACTTCCTGTTGAGTTTAGGGCATGGGTCCAAGATACTTTTGGCCTGTAGATGTGTTCAGACCTGTGACGTTTTGGGAAGATTAGGCATTGTATGCTTGAGTTGTAACAACTTCCTGTTTAATAGTGTCACGTATCAGAGAAGGAACTTTGGACTACAGTTCCCAGCAGCCACTGCACCTCAGTACATCACAGTCACATGCCCACCTGCACCTTACTCAAGTACCTGCTAAGGAGCACTCCAGTGTATATAGCCACAGTTTGCACTGCATTCGTTATCTTACGTTTGTCTTTCTTTGCTGCTGTCTTTGTTGCTGTGTTTAGGTCTTTGGTTTATGTTTAGTCTTTGCTATTGTGTTTTACCTTAAGGTTTTACTGTCTTTTGTGTTTTTGTTTTGGTCTTTATTAAGTCAAATTATCTGTATTTGCATCCATCTCCAAATCATGACAAATAGCAGTAATCGTATGCTTTAGCCCTTAAATAAGGGTTGCGAGCATGTTGCTAGCATGTATAGAAACTGCGGGCATATTTTAATATGTTGTTTGAAATACATCAGTGTAAAACATGCCACTTCATCTTGGCAGCAGGTGGTGCTATGACTACAACTGAAGATTTTAATGTAGGTAAAATTCAGGCCAGGCCAGGCCAGGCCAGGTTTTGTACAAAACATGTGAAGTTTGGTGAAGACTGAACATTGTATGTCTGAGTTATAACAACTTCCTTTATGTGGCATTTATTGATCCCAAACAGGGGGAAATTCCCTCGATACAGCAGCTCAATTACACAAAAAAACAGATAGGAAAGAATACACATTAAATACGAATAGAATTGAAAAAAAAATGTCTAGAAAATCTATACAATAGGAATATAATAATAATAATAATAATAGTAGTAAATAACAATAATGGTAATATGTACACTATGAACAAACACCTCAATGAATGTAAAGATCAATACAAATATGAATATAGAAAGATGAGTAACACCTTGTTTATATACAGAAAAGTGATTATTGCACAGTTAACATTAGAGGTTGAGCAACAAATAATAAATGAATAAATGTTCATATTGCAGAATTATTGTGAATGTGTAGGCTGATGATGCAAAACAGCTAGCAGTGCTACATTATGTTGTTTTTTGTATTAAAGAGTCTGACCGCTGTAGGGATGAAGGACCTGATGTAGCGCTCTTGCTTGCATTGAGGGTGCAGCAGTCTGCTGCTGAAGGAGCTGCTCAGGGACCCCAATGTCTCATGCATGGTAAGAGGAATTGCCCATGATAGATGCCAGCTTAACTAACATCCTCCTCTCCCCAACCACCTCTATACTGTCCAGAGGGTAGACCAGGACAGAGTTAGCCCTTTTTATACAGTACATCTGTGTTTATGGACCAGTCCAGTTTATTGTTGAGGTGAAAACCCAGGAATTTATACGTCTCCACCCTCTCTATGTCAACACCCTGGATGCTTACTGGCATAGACCGGGGTGGCCTCCTGCGGAGGTTGACTACCATCTCCTTTGTCTTGATGCCGTTGAGGCAGTTGAAGTCCGCTGTGTACAGGGTGAAGACAAAGGGAGCGAGCACTGTACCCTGTGGTGCTCCCGTGCTGCTAATCACCACATCAGACATACAGTCCTGGAGCCTCACATACTGTGGTCTGTCAGTGAGATAGTTGATGATCCATGCAGCCAGATAGCGGTCAACTCCAGCTCCCAAAAGCTTCCCCCTAAGTAGTGATGGCTGAATTGTGTTGAAAGCACTGGAAAAATAAAAAAAAGCATGATCCTCACAATGCCACCAGTATTCTCCAGGTCTAGCAGTGATCTGTGCATCAGGTAAATAATGGCGTCATCAACCCCAATGCCTGGTTGGTAAGCGAACTGTAGAGGGTCTAGCTCTGAGCTCATCAGGGTCTGCAGCTGTTGCAGTACAATCCTCTCCATGGACTTTGTCAGGTGTGAAGTTAAGGCTACCGGTCTGAAGTGGTTGGACTCCCTATGATGTGCAATTTTGGGTACTGGAACCACACAGGAAGTCTTCCAAAGTATTGGAACTTGCTCCAGTCTCAGGTTAAAGATGTGCAGGATGACCTCACTGAGCTGATCTGCACAGTTTTTAAGCAGTCTGGAGCTGATTCCATCCGGGACCGGGGCCTTTCTTGCCTTGATCTTCTTTAGCTCCTTCTTCACCTGATTGACTGTCAGAGGGAGACTGCAGGGGGGAGTTATTGATGATCCCTGTTGAGTAGTATGGGGGGAGGGGTGTGAAACCTCCTCGAGTGAGGGATGGTGATTGGTGGAGAGATGTGAACTGTGTGATGCTAATATCTCAGAAGTGGTGTGAATTGGGGTGGTGATGATGTCTCTGAAGCCCTGAAGGGGGACGAGGGGGTACCTAATGGTCCAAGAGGGATAGGTTGAGTCACTGACAGGTCTGAGGTCTGGTAGGAGGGGGGAGGAGGTGGAACTGAATAAAGTCTATTATAAAACAGATTTAATTCATCTGCCCTGTCACAGTCACCGGATACAAGGCCCCTCCCACTGTCTTTGTTCTGACCTGAGATTGTTTTCAGTCCCCTCCAGACCTCCCTGTTGTTCTCCTCCACCAACTTTTTTTCTGTAGCTGTCTTTTCCTTTGCTTATCTCCCCTCTGAGCTGTTTCTGAACCCTCCTCAGCTCTTCTTTGTCCCCCAATCCGAACAGTCTCTTTTTTTTCCTTTAGCAGAGCTTTGAGCTCAGGAGTCACCCAGGGTTTTTTTTGGAAAAACACAGAACCTTCTTCTTAGGCACGGCGTTCTCCACCACTTAATGTAGCCTGTTACACAGTGACTGAGACGGTCAATGTCCTCCCCATGCAAACTACAAAGCATTTCCCAGTCCGTAGACTCAAAACCGTCTCTTAGTGCCTCACTGGTCTCCTCAGACCATTTTTTTCACATACCTTGTGATTGGAGGATGTTTATTCACCAATGAAATGTAGACAGGCGAACTGTGGGTGCAATGTCTGCAGCTGTGACACAATAGTGTGTAGAAGATCACATGCCGCTGTAGCATCAGCCGAGGGGAGGATGTAGACAATTGTAGATGTAGACGATGAAGTGCGACAACTCCCTTGGCAGGTAATATGGCTACATGCTAACTGCTAGCAACTCAATATCCTTAGTGCACCACTGCTCTTTAACCCTGATATGCCCAGGGTTACACCATCTCTCATTAACAAACATCGCTATTCCGCCATTCTTCCTCTTACGGCTCTCCTTTGCTCTCCTGTCCGCTCTCACAAGTTGAAATCCATCCAGTGTAACCAGTGAATCCGTACTGAGATCGGCCAACCATGTCTCCGTGAAGCACATGATGCTACACTCCCGGTACTCCTTCTGCAGCCTGGTTAGTGCCGTTAGTTCTTCCATCTTATTGGAGAGAGATCTCACATTCCCCATAATAACAGACGGAATGAACGGTTTGTACTGTCTTTTTCTCTCCCGACATTAAAGTCCAGCTCTGCTTCCCCTTCTCCTAATTTCCTTGGGATCACCGGTTTTTCTGTAGGAAGAATCCTGGTGTTGCTCAGTGCTAACAGCTGCTCCCTAGTGTAAACAATAGAGCCGCGGCTGAATGGGTCTCCCAGTGCAGAGCAGTACAATTTCAATACAATTTATTTGTATAGCGCTTTTTACTAGGGATGCACCGAATGTTCAGCAACCGAAATTATTCGGCCGAAAATAGCAAAAAAAAAGCATTTTTGGTGTAAGTTAAAAGTGAAAAGGCCGAATAAATTTGACCAAACAACGACGTGTTTGATGACTCGACCAAATAGCCTACCAACCAGAGTGAGACGCTCGAATGTCACAACCTCGATGAGGGGTCGAGCTATGTGCATAAGTTACGTGCTCTTCGGATGTTTACTGTGCGTTTGTTTTGTTTCTGTCAAGTCACGAGACGTAAGGGAGTAGAGTACGGAAGCAGGTAAAGACGTATTTATTTTAGGGCAGGCAGACAAATCCTATATCTACTATAATGCTCCACGAGGTGTACAGGGACGCGAGCGATACATATCCCCTATATAATCAGCCGTATATAACCGAATAGAACCATTTTTTGCACTCTTGTCAATGCACTTTTTAATGCACTTTTTTGTTGTAGGCTACAGAGTATTATATTCTTTCAGCAGTCAGTTATAGGCCTAACATAGGCTATTCAAGGGGGGCTCAAAGACGACCACATAAAAATATTTTTATTTTACTCATTTATTTATTTAAAGTTATATTGTGCCTTGTTGGTAGCCTATGCCTGCTGGAATTAAAAAAAAAATGTTTAGTATTAAATAAATATTTTGAAATTGATTTTTTTCTTTGAAAAGCAAAACAAAATAGTAAAAAGCACATTTTGACTATTTAATTTATGCAATGGTGAAAAAAAGGGCAAAATAAATGAAAAAAACGCAAAAAAACATGTTCGGTTTCGGCCAAGTTTTTCATTATATTCAGTTTCGACTTCGGCCAAGAATTTTCATTTCAGTGCATCCCTACATTTTACAATGGACATTGTCTCGAAGCAGCTTTACAGAAACATATAAACATGGGATACAGATTTTAAATGTGTGAATTTATCCCAATTGACCAAGCCGGTGGCAATGGTGGCAAGGAAAAACTCCCGAAGATGTTAAGAGGCAGAAACCTTGAGAGGAATCAGACTCAGAAGGGAACCCATCTTCATCTGGGTAACAACGGATAGTGTAAACGTCAAGGAAAGTTCATTATGGTTTAATATGAAGTCTGTTTGCTGAACTAGTCCACTGATCAAGGGAGACCCAAGTGCAAAACTGCATGCTGTAATTGCAGTCCCAGTCCCAGACCGCAGTCCCAGCAACCACAGCAACTGTGTCCATTTGGAATTGGAGTAGATGAGAGCTCCATCCAGAGGTAGGGCATCTGAATGGATCAGGCAGGTCCAGAGAGCAGAAAAGATCAGGATCTCTAGTATCTCCATAAAATTGTGTGTGGCTCGGCAGAAGTAGAGAGGAAGAGATTGTTAAGACTGTGCATTACGTAACAGAAAAAAGTACTCATGGTAGGCTTGAGTAAACAAATACATTTTAAGCCTAGACTTAAACACTGAGACTGTGTCTGAGTCCCGAACATTAATTGGAAGGCTAATCCAATTAATAACTGTGGGGCTTTGTAAAAGAAATCTCTTCCCCTGGTGTAGCCTTCGCTATTTGAGGTACCATCAAATAGCCTGCACCTTTTGATCTAAGTAGGCATGGCGGATCATAGAAAACCAAAAGTTCGTTTAGATATTGTGGTGCGAGACCGTTTAGTGCCTTATAAGTCAATAATAGTATTTTATAATTAATGTGTGATTTTACTGGGAGCCGATGTAGTGTTGATAAGATCAGGGTGATGTTGTCGTACCTTCTGGTTCTAGGTAGGACTCTAGAAGCTGCATTCTGGACTAACTGGAGTTTGTTTATGCACCTACTGGAACATTCAGACAGTATGGCTTTACAATAATCTAGAGGTGACGAAAGCATGAACTAAAATTTCTGAATCATGTAGTGACATTATATTTCTTATCTTAGCAATATTTCTATCCTAATAATATTATCTACATGAGCATGAAATGATAGACTGGAGTCAATAATCACTCCAAGGTTTTTTACTGCTGCACAGGACGAAATGGAAAGACCATCCAGGTTCAGATTAATATGTGATCAGAAAGCTTATTTCTAGCTGCATGTGGTCCTAGTACAAGTACTTCTGTGTTATCAGAATTAAGTAAGAGGAAGTTAATAAGCATCCAATGTCTAATGTCTTTTACACATTTCTCAACTTTATTAAGCTGCTGTCTGTCGTCTGGCTTTGCTGAAACATACAAGTGTGTATCATCAGCATAACAGTGGAAGCTAATTCCATGTTTATGAATAATTTGAGGTAGCATATATAAAGTAAAAAGCAGTGGCCCAAAACAGAACCTTGTGGAACACCAAATTTAACCTCAGTATGCATGGAGATGTGCGTTGGTACAGTCCAACAAACAGAAAAATAAATATTGCTAACCTTCACAATTGCATATCCATATCCGTATCGGGCGGCTGTGGCTCAGTTGGTAGAGCGGGTTGTCTGCTAATTGTAGGGTTGGCGGTTCGATTCCCAGCCCGCATGACTCCACATGCCGAAGTGTCCTTGGGCAAGACGCTGAACCCCAAGTTGCTCCCGATGGCAAGTTAGCGCCTTGCATGGCAGCTCTGCTACCATTGGTGTGTGTGTATGAATGGGTGAATGAGACACAGTGTAAAGCACTTTGGATAAAAGCGCTATATAAGTGTGCCATTTACCATCAGCATACACAACAATGAAGATTAGGGTAGAACAAGGAAAATATACTAAACTTAACCAAAAAAGATTAGAGTTGCTGCAACAGGCTGCCTCCTCCAGGCACTGGAGCACGGGTGTAAGATGTTTCTAACATCTTGCTGGCATAATTTAATATGTTGATAGGAGTGCATCACAGTGTAAAACATGGCACATCCTGTTGCCAGGAGGTCGTGCTATTACTTTAACTTAATATTGGCATGTAGATGTCTTCATGCCAGGATTTGTATCGAACATGTGAAGTTTGTTGCAGATTGAACATTATGACTGAGTTAGTGCAAACGTCACTTCCTGTTTCCTGTGGGCAGCACTTCCGGCTATGATTCATATCAAACATATTTTGGGAAGATTAGGCTTTGTATGTTTGAGTTATAACAACTTCCTGTTTAATAGCAGTAATAACACGCTTAAGCACATAGCTAAGTGTTGCTAGCATGTTTAGAATTTGCTGGCATATTTTTATATTTTGCTTGAAATACATCAGTGAAAAACATGTCACTTCCTGTTGGCAGCAGATGGCACTATGACTATAACTGAATATTGGCATGTAGAAGTCTTCAAGCCAGAAATATGTGAAGTTTGGTGCAGATTGAACATTGTATGTTTGAGTTATAATAACTTCCTGTTTAATAGCAGTAATAGCAATATAATAATATATAATATAATAATGTAATAGTTTAGCATTTAGCTAAGCATGTTTTAACATGTTTCTAGCATGTTTAGAATTTGCTGGCATATTTTTATATGTTGCTAGGAATTATTCAGTGTAAAACATGTCACTTCGTGTTGCCAGTAGTTGGAGCTATGACTGTAACTGAATTATGGCATGTAAATGTCATCAGGCCAGGACTTTTATCAGACATGTGAAGTTTGGAGCAGATTGGACATTGTATCTTTGAGTTGTAACAACTTTCTTTTTCATGGCGAAACATCCAATTTATGAGACTGCCATGCCCACGCCATGCAGCGAAAACTCAAAAGCTTCGTAACTTAGCATTGTCCATGCCTTTAGATGAGACTGACCAAATATGATTTTGATCTGATGAAATCTCCAGGAGGAGTTTGTTAAAATATGAGGCCTGGAAATGGCCAAATCTGAGCAAAAATTTAAGAGAGAAATTAAAATCGCTGACTTCCTGTTGAGTTTAGGGCATGGCTTCAAGAGACTTTTCTGTACGGTTTCACAGTTTACACGTTTACCAAATTTCGTACATGTAGGTGAAACATAGGCGTACATTATTGAAATATTGTAGGTGGCACTATCGAGCCATTTTGCAACACTCAATTCTACACCTTGTATCAGATGTAATTGTTCACCACTTTTGAGGTGTGTCCAAAGTTGCATGAGTTTACAAGCATGTTTAGGCCTCAAAAATGTGATTCATTTCATATCGAAATTTGTCAGGCCGCCACGAACACACCCTTCAAATTGGCACCCTATCCGGCCGGTGCTCAAAAGTAATGGCACCCCGCATGGCCAACTCTCAAAAGTACCGGCGCCCTTGACGGTTGGCTCTAAACAGTATTGGCGCACTACACGGCTGGCTCTAACAATGCTGGCGCCCTATCTGTCCAGCTCTCGAAAGTATTGGCGCCCTACGTGGGCGGCTCTCGAAAGTATTGGCACTCCATCCCTGTTTCGCCATGTCAAGCACCACTCACATTTTCTTCAGGAAATGTACCGGTCTAGTTATTATTATAATTATTCTTCTTCTTCGACTTTTTTTTCGGCGCGTAACTAGTCCCGCACCGTTTGTCAGAGATCGACGGCTGAGGTGTCAAATCGATTGGCTTAATGAGGAGAAGTGTGCTATGACTTTTATAAGCGATTGGAATGCCGGAATTCCTGCTACGGAAACTCAAATCAGAAAATTTCCCATAGACTTGCATTGGGTTTCGAAAATATTGGCCCTCTAAACAGAAAGCTCTAAAAGTTTTGCCTCCGTACACATTCGGCTCTAAAATGTATTGGCACGTGATCTTGTCGGCTCTCAGAAGTATTGGCACCCTATCTGGCCGGCTCTCAAAAGTATTGGCACCCGTCATGGCCAGCTCTCAAAAGTACTGGCGCCCCTGACTGTCGGCTCTAAAAAGTATTGGTGCACTACACGGCCGGCTCTAACAGTGCTGATGCCATATCTGTCCGGCTCTCGAGAGTATTGGCACCCTAAGCTGGCGGCTCTCGAAAGTATTGGTGCCCTGTCCCTGTTTCGCCACGTTAAGCACCACTCACATTATCTTCAGGAAATGTACCGTTCTAGTTATAATTATTCTTCTTCCACTTTCTTTCGGCGCGTAACTAGTCCCGCACAGTTTATCGGAGATCGACGGGTGAGATGTCAAATCGATCGGCTTATTGAGGAGAGGTGTGCTATGACTTTTGGAAGTGATCGGAATGTCGGCATTCCCGGTACGGAAGCTAAAAGTATTGCCTCGGTACACATTCAGCTGTAAAATGTATTGGCACAAGATCTGTTTGGCTCTCAGAAGTATTGGCACCCTGCACGGACAGCTCTCAAAAGCACTGGTGCCCTTGATGGTCGGCTCTAAAACGTATTGGAGCACTACACAGCCAGCTCTAACAGTGCTGGCGCCCTAACTGTCCGGCTCTCGAAAGTATTGGCACCCCATCCTGGTTTCGCCACGTCAAGCACCACTCACATTTTCTTCAGGAAATGTACCAGTCTAGTTAGTGGTGCTTGAAAAGCACTGGTGAAAGTATCGGTGCCCTACAATGTCGACTCTCAAAAGTATTGGCACCCTACGCGTTCGGCTCTCAAAAGTACTGGTGCCCTATATGTCCAGCTTTAAAAGTATTGGCACCGCACCGTATCTGCTTTTCCTTTGTTGACAATCGTGACATTTTGACACGTGCATTTGTTTGTTTCTGTTATGCCTCCTCCTCGATCTGTCATTGGTTGTTGTTTCACGTGTGTCTGAATTGCCCTCAGCCGACAGCTATTACGACGCTGATTATGTTTGTATATATACTGCGCGCCTCCCAGCACATGGCGCGGAATATTAGATATAGATAGATAAGAAACTTGGATAGATATAGTATAGTAGATTAGATTAGAACCTTAGTATTGATTCTTTACCACAGTTAGTCATAGTCATAGTCATTGTCACAGTCATAGTTCTTGTCCATGTCATGTTTCATGTTTAGATTCATCTGTTTGGTTCACGCTGGTTTCTCCGCTCCCAGTTCATAGTCATAGCTTATGTTTCATGTTTTGTATATTGACCCTGTTTTCCGTGACCACGACATAGTTTCCTGCCTTGCCCCGTTTATGCCTGTTTGCCGATCGCCTGACCTCTTGCATGTTTTGGATTACGTTTTTGGATCACGTTTTGGATTTACTTGCCTGTCTCGCTTATTTAATAAAACTGTCAAACTGCATTTGCATCCGTCCTATTTTCCTTACGTCATGAGTCGTGACAGATGATAAGCAGGTTTTTTTTTTTTAATTTTAGAGTGTGCACTTGTAACATGGTCCCTGAGCTCTAAGAATCCAAGGGCCAGGAGTCCACCTTTCTACCGAGTGTGTTACACCGCCCCTTGATGCAGCATGAGCAGTAGTTTGAAAACATGAGGTTGGCTGGCTTCATGTATCTATCTCATATTCACTTGATAGACTTCACCCTCTCCAGTTTGTAGCTTTCGTATGATAGTGAAGCCTAACTGTGTGAAAGAGTTGGCCAAAACAAAATGACAAGAAGACAAAAAACCTTAAAGAGATAAATGATGAAATTATACCAGCTCAAAGTACATTATCTGTAGTCTACTGATGATACTTTTTCTCATTTTCTTTCCTCGTTTTCATGAATAAGCTGTTAAAAAGTTACTTTTACAATTACTCATTAGTATTGCATTTAAAGGCAAGACACCGTCATCAAAGCTGAATACATCACACAGTTGAATCCATAACATATTATGAACAGGGTTTATTGTGGGTGGGTCATTTACAATGGTAAGGGCCAGTTGGTAGCCACTGCTTCAAGGAGGCCAAGTTCAGATATCAGCTCAGAGAAAAGTGGGTTTAAAATCAGTTTTTTACTATTATGTGACTAGAATGATTTGAAAATGGTGCATAAGGTAGAACATAGACATACTTCAGCCTTTTTGAATATTTACAGTCAGGTCCATAAATATTTGGACTAAATTATTCTTTTTAGCTGTCTACCACAGTATACTGGAGCTTAAATTAAATAATAAACATGAGCACAAAAATGCAGACTTTCAGCTTTTTAGTGAATGTACATTCAAATTTGATGAACAGTGTAGGAATTAGGTCCATGCACGTTGCGTTCATTCGTTTTTGAAAACATTGAAAACAAAATAAAATCACAACACATTCATCAATTTTTTGTTTTAATATTGAAAATGAATTTACTAATTAACTATGTTTAAACCCAACTTTTGCTCAAAAATGCAAAAGATTTAAAACATGCCTCATTTATACTTTCTTCCTGTCATATTTTTTGAGTTGGAGTTATTTCATTTTGTGGCATGCTCACATAACCCAAGTGTAATTTAACTAACTGAAATCGTGCAGAATCCATCAGTGGCTTCGTCAGACATCCTTCGGGCCGAAAAGTTCATTATGTGCTTCTCAATTGCAGTAAGAGGGACCGTGGTGTAAAAGGGTTACAGTAAGGGAGAATGACTTGTCCACTGGGAAAATTAGCCTGGTTTTTCAGTAAAGTTAGTTTTAGGTTCGATTTTTATTGGATATTCACTTTCCCCTGCCCTTGTTCTATAGAGGCGACAGTCTTACACAGATATCAATACCACCATTGGTTTAATTAATATTCAATTATTAAACACGAACATAAAACATTTACTCAAAAATACCAGTGCATATTAGAGATGCATATTTAAGAGAATGTTCTGATCCATATCACAGTGAATGTTGCCTAAGGGACCATCTGTCAATTCCACCAACTTAGTTAAAACATCAACAGGCCCAGTTCTTGCAAGGTAAAGAAGGTGGGCAGTCTGAAGCCACCTCATGAGTGTAAAACGCACTATTACTTTCAGCCAATAAAAACATTGAAAAGTACTGCAGTTTTCTGTTCTGCCGTTATTTTGTGATTGGTTGTGGCAGTCTACAGCCCTTCCTCAAACTTCTCAACACACCACCTGCCTCAAATTGCTTTTAACCAATACACAAATCGTAAAAAAAAAAAATAATAAAAAAGATTAATGTTGTCTTTGACTATGTTCTGACTCAGTGGACAAGACAGACATTTGGGTGAGCTCTGACCACCCCTGCCCATGCCTAGAGCCGGCCCGAAACATTGAAGTTTTCCACACATTAATTAAAATTACTTATAACTATTAACATACAAAAGTAATTTAAAAACACACATTTTACATTCTAAAGGCTGTAGCATGCTCACAATGACTACGTTTACATGGACAGCAGTAATCTAATTATTGACCTTACTCTGATTAAGATAACAATGTGATTAAGGTGTTTACAGTCGCTTTTAGAATACTCCTGTCATGTTCCCATTTTACATGTTATAGAACATAATTAGATTAACAGCCCGCGTCATTACGTCACCGCGCCACGCCGTCTGACGTCCCTCCAGAATTTCACGCGTCAACATACAGTTCGTCTTCCTTATGGTACTGTATACAGTTTTGGGTGTTTTTATTTAATTTTTTTACGAACGCTGTAAGTGCAGTTAATTATTTGTCATGCTATACGTGCTAATAGACAACTGCTTGAAGCCATGGGCTGTGTCTCAAACTGAGTACTTACCGTCTATATAGTAGCCGAGATACATGTATTTTTCCCCACTACAGGGCTATAGTAGGCAAGTATGCGGTTTGGGACATAGCCGAACTCTCTTGTTTGCCGTAAAATGTTGAAAACTGCCGTGTGTGATCGTGTCCTGTCGCAAAATGCAGTAAAAACTCTCACATGACGTTCATAATGTGATTAAGGTGTTTACATGTCTGTAATACACGTCCATAATGCGACTAAAACAGGAGTACTCCACCTGTCTTAATTCGATTAGAGCTTAATTCGAGTATGACCTTAATTAGATTAAGGTAAGTAAAAACTGCTGTTTACATGGTAGATTCTTAATCAAAGTATGGTCTTAATCGGTTAAGAGTGGATTATTGTTGTTACATTCCATGTAAACGCAGCTTATGAGATGCCTGACCTATTAAAATAATTGTATATTATAATTGTAATAAATAAGAGTATTGTATTTGTATAAAGGGAGGTATTGGCAAAATCTAACCTGTAGTACATTCTGCCTGAGATTCTACATCTTTTGGAATGTGAAAAAAAAAACTATTTAGGTGAATTATATCTCTAAAACATTAGGTGAGGTGAATCTCATTGTGAATCTGCTGCAGCCTTTAAAATGTAAAAATGTGTACTTTTAAATGACTTTTGTATGTTAGAACTCATGCCATTTTAATTCATGCTTGGACAACGTCAACGTTTTAACTCAGTGGGTGGAACTGCCAGACTGTCCCTTAGGTAACTTGCGCTGTGATACCGGTCAGAACATTTTGCAAGCATGTCATAAATCGAAATATCTCCAATTCAAAGAATAAGAGGGCAAGAAACTATATATGTGGCATATTTAAAATATTTTGCATTTTTGAGCAAAAAATGGGTTTTAAACATAGTTAATTAGTATTATAATTGTCAATATTAAAACAAAAAAAAATAATGAACGTGTCTATTTGTATTTTGTATTTCAATTTTGAAACACAGACCGAATTACAGCACTTTTTAACAGACCAGAAGAAATTGGACAAACTAATAATCAATTAAATTTTCTTTCTTTTTTTTTTTTTTTTTTTTAAATTTTCAATATCTTTTACATTGAATGACTACCTGTCTGGCACCCATTGGCATGACCAGACACTTGGGCTCTTCCCTGATGATGCTCTGCTAGGCCTTGACTGCAGCTGTCTTCATTTCCTGCTTGATCTGTTTGTTCTTGATCTAGCCAGCTGTTGTGAAGAGGTTTTTCTTCACCAAGGAATAGAATTATTCTGGCATTCATCACAGTTATGTTTCCACATATAAAAAGTGCTGTAAATCATCCTACATTTAATTAAAAATCCTATAAACTGTGTGGACAGGCAAAATAACAATAACTTTGTCACTGTCCAAATATTTATGGTCCTGACTGTACTTACATTTCAAATCAACAAAGTGACTGGACTATTAATAAGCAGGTGAGTTGTAATGAACAAATAGTTTAAATGAACAAATAGCAGCAGTATTTAAAGTGTTTTTCATAAGGGGGACAATTCCATTCAATTCAGCTTTATTGTATAGTGCTTTTAATAATTGGCATTTTCCCAAAGTAACTTTACAGAAATATATAAATTCAGGATATAGATTTTAAATGTATGAATTCCTCCCTAATGATTATAGCTTTACTTTCATATTATACCTTTATGTATAAGTTATTAGTCAAATGAACTGCTGGGAGTCCTATCAGTAAAAAACAACTACTGATTAGAGATAGATCAGTGAAAAAAAATTACATTCTCACTCGAACACCTTTGCTTTATTGCTTTTGGAGAACTTCATAAATATATCAAAATCATCTAAGTGTAATGCATTTATTATAATTAGCGTGGAATAGAAATTCACTACAGTGACCAGCACGGAATTAATCAGAAATCGTGGTGTATGGAGAGTGCTTCTCAATTAGGCACCATGCTGTTCAGTGCTGCTTTTACCTGCAGTGCTAGGTCTTTTTTTTTTTATCTGATTAATTTCTGTGACAGAGTCATATAACCTTTAACCACTATAGCCAAGGTGCACAGAGAGAGGCTACAACTTCTTAATCTCCAGTCTTGAAAAGATTAATAGACAGTGTAAAATTCAGCCAGAAAAAGAATTAAAATAGAAGCAAAACAATAGGCAGGTCAAGTGCACCCTCACAATTGGCAGCACAAAGAATGAAAAGAACAGTAATACTGATACACTCAAGGAAAACACTAGGGGACTTGGCACTTGATGCAAAAATTCAAAGGATCACAACTTTAAAAAACCAAAAAAGGATGAAAATCATGAAATCTAAAAATTTTAAATATTATCAGTTAAACCCACTAGACCATCAAAAAACACAACACAGAGCAAAATTCAGCTGTTTTTTTCTATTCTAATGAATGCTCAGGGGAGGCAAGATGAAAACGTCCATATTGGAATGTTGCTTCAAGTCATAGTCACAAGAAAAAACATCAAGAGGAATGATCAAGTTGAATTGCGATTTTTTTTGGCAGTGACTGGCCCTCTGAAATGTATCTCTTCATATACGAAGATGTTGACTCAGACCTGTAGCAGCACCTCAAATTACCACTTTGGCTACCTGCTCTTCAAGTTTGGCAATTCGCCTGTCCTGAAGTGTCACCAGGTCCCTGAGTGATTTCACTTCTCGGAGAAGCTCCTCCAACTTCACTTCATTTTTCTGCAAAAGAAAAGGGGAGAGAACATTCTAAAGTATACAATCTTTGTAAATGTACAGTAATCATCAAGCTCACAATCATTTGATGTACAGCACTAATTTCATTTGCATGAGTTTATAAACTGGTCTCTAAACTTGCTATTATGTGCAATTGCAGTGTATGCAGAAATTAGAAGCACAGTACATGTAAATGTTTGGGGGAGACCAATCATTTAACTGATGAGTTTATATGATGGCATTACTCAATACTTACTCTAGTGAGCTGAGGAGAGGCAGGCTTTTGAAGAGCTGACATCTCCTCCACCTTCTTGGGTGACTTGTTATCCAGAACATTCTTTTTGACCACCTTGAGGTCACGGTTCTTGCCAGGGACATAGCCATGTTTGAGGGAAATTAGGATAGGATCACCGTTCTTCCCTTCAAACCACTCCTCTGCTTCCAAGGCCCAATCTGGTCCTGCTGTGTCTGGATACAGATCATCCTGGAATAGGTCTGACTGTGGGTGGTAAGCATGAATACAAAAGCATCTGTATGTTATACACTGTGATCATAGGTTTTGTAATAAAGACACTGGGTTGCTATTTTTATAGGTTAGGTTAAACACTATAGACAAGTATAGATGAATATATATAAAATAAATAATCATGGGGAAAAAAGAAAGTACATTCCTTAAAGTCAATGTTTTTATTCATCAAGGTCTAAATAACAATTGTGTGGTACTCATCAACTACTCTAAAGAAACAAATAACCTAAGGTGACAACAACAACAACAAAAATGGAACAGATTTCATTATAAATCATTACAAAAAGTAAACCAACATTCAGAAACCAGGTGGGAAAAAATAAATACAGCCTAGTACAGTGGTTTTCAAAGTGGGGACCGCCAGGGGGCGCCCGAGGGGCCTCAACAATTTGGTGTCAAAAATAAATAAATGCATGATTTGTATACATATTATATACAGTATCTCACAAAAGTGAGTACACCCTTCACATTTTTGTAAATATTTGATTATATCTTTTAATGTGACAACACTGAAGAAATGACACTTTGCTACAATGTAAAGTAGTGAGTGTACAGCTTGTGTAACAGTGTAAATTTACTGTCCCCTCAAAATAACTCAACACACAGCCATTAATGTCTAAACCGCTGGCAACAAAAGTGAGACGACCACTGCCTTGCTAAAGAAGCTGAGGGTGAAGGTGATGGACTGGCCAAGCATGTCTCCAGACCTAAACCCTATTGAGCATCTGTGGGGCATCCTCAAATGGAAGGTGGAGGAGCACAATGTCTCTAATAACCACCAGCTCCGTGATGTTGTAATGGAGTAGTGGAAGAGGACTCCAGTGGCAACCTGTGAAGATCTGGTGAACTCTATACCCAAGAGGGTTAAGGCAGTGGTGGAAAATAATGGTGGCCACACAAAATATTGACTGTTTGGGCCCAATTTGGACATTTTCACTTAGGGGTGTACTCACTTTTGTTGCCAGTGGTTTAGACATTAATGGCTGTGTGTTGAGTTATTTTGAGGGCAAATTTACACTGTTATACAAGCTGTACACTCACTACTTTACATTGTAGCAAAGTGTCATTTCTTCAGTGTTGTCACATTAAAAGTTATAATCAAATATTTACAAAAATGTGAGGGGTGTACTCACTTTTGTGAGATACTGTATATATATATATATATATATATATATATATATATATATATATATATATATATATATATATATATATATATATATATATATATATAAAACAAGGAACACCTATACACACTCATTATCCAATCAGCCAATCATGTGGTAGCAGCAGAATGCATAAAATGATGCCGATTCAGGTCAAGAACTTCAGTTAATTTTTACATCAAACATCAGAATGGGGAAAAAGTGTGATCTCTGTGATTTGGTTGCTGGTGCCAGATGATCTGGTTTGAGAATTTCAGAAACTGCTGATCTCCTGGGAATTTCCCAGAATGGTTTGAAAAACAAAAAACATCCGGTGTGCAGAGGGTCTGAAACACCTTGTTGTTGAGAGATCAGAAGAGAATAGAAACTCTTAGCTCATACTGGTATGAGCTAAGAGAAATCTATTGTAACTCAAATAAACACTCTTTACAACTGTGGTGAGCAGAAATCTCAGAATGCACAACCTATCAGACCTTGAGGTTGATAGGCTACAACAGCAAAAGACCACATCAGGTTCCATTCCTGTCAGTCAAGAACAAGAATGTGAGGCTATCGTGGGCACAGACTCAATGAAACTGGACAGACTGGAAAAAGACCAGGTGATTTTTTTTTCTAATCTTCAACTGTCCAGTTTGGGTGAGCCTGTGCCTATGATTCCTGTTCTTGGAGTGGAACCCGATGTGGTCTTCTGCTGTTGTAGCCCTTCCACCACAAGGTTTGATGTTGTGTGTATGGTTAGACGCCCTTCTGCTCACCACAGTTGTAAAGAGTGATTATATGAGCTACTATATCCTTCCTGGCAGTTTAAACCAGTCTGGCCATTTTCCTCTGACCTCTCTTCTCAAATATATTTGATATAAAGATATTTCCACCCAAGGAACTGTTGCTCACTCAGTGTTGTCTGCACACAGGATGTTTTTTGTTTTTCAAACCATTCAGGGAAATTCCCAGGAGATCAGCAGTTTCTGAAATTCTCAAACCAGATCATCTGGCACCAACAACCAGGCCACAGTTAAAGTCACAGAGATCACACTTTTTCCGCATTCTGATGTTTGATGTAAACATTAACTGAAGCTCTTGACCTGAATCGGCATTATTTTATGCACTGACCTGCTGCCACACGATTGGCTGATAGGATAACTGCATAAATATGCAGGTGTACAGGTGTTTCTATTAAAGTGGACAGTGCATGTATATATTCATACATTACACATATACATACACACACACACACACACACACAATACTGTAGCGGTAATTGTCAGGCATTGGCATGCTGGTTAACATGCTGACTAAATATAAAAATCTATACTGTTTATGATGCATATCTATACAGTAATAGTACAATGTTAATACAGTTACATATTTGCAGTAAGTAGTACCTTTCTTGGGACAGTCATGATAATTGGCTCACACTTCCTCTCATGAAGTTTATAAAACCTTTGAATATAAAGATGAGTTCACATCAAATCACACAACAGACAGTAGTCAGATCAGCTTTAATGATGACATTAAATGTAAATTTAAATGTCTTTTTATTCCTCAGCGTGATATATTTCTGAATGAAGCATCATATTTGAGCCAAATAATTAAGATGAGAATCTGGTCTTATCCATTGGGGTTTTTTGATTGGCTTGTGAAAAACAAAACATAAAGTAAGATCTAGACACTAGCCTGCAGTTGTCACAATTTCCCCTTGAGTCAGTGCTGCAGTATTGCAGCATGCTCGAAAAACTGAAGCGCAAGCTCATGCATGAGCCGGGTGCGCGAGCCCTTAGTGAACGCATGCTTTTCGTTCTTCATGACATTGACTTTGTTTACATTGGGCACATGCTTTTGTTATGGTTATGTTCTGTCTCTGCCCCTGTTTTGTAATTGGTTGTTTTCCGAATTTGTGCCATCATTGTTTTCAGCTGTCCTGTGTTTGACCCATGATTACCTTTTGTAATCATATATATATACACATATATATATATATATATATATACATAATCATACATACATATACATATTATATATATATATATATATATAATATGTATATGTATGTATGATTATGTATCTATATATATATATATATACATATATATATATATATATATATATAGATACATAATCATACATACATATACATATTATATATATATATATATATATATATATATATATATATATATATATATATATATATATATATATATATACACACCTTATATAAAACCTCATGTTTCTCGATTCCGGTTTATTGAATTTGTTTCTTGTTTCTCGTTTTGTGTTTTGCCTTGGCCTGTTTATGCCCATTTGCCAATCGCCTGACCTTTTGCATGTTTTTTGAGCATGCGTTGGATTACCATTTTGGATTTGTCTGTTTGCTTCTCTCCGTCTACTAAACATCTATAACTGCACTTGTATCTGTCCTAACCTCCATTTTGTGACATAATACTATGCCTCCAACACGGATGCAGCAGGAGAGCGAGGAGAGCATCACAGCAGTGTACATGGGAATGTCTGGCCACCCTTCATATCAGTCCAGTTTCCCCAGTGGACTGCCATAGACCTCACGGAGACGAATTTTGGATTGAGTGACTACCTGAGGCAATTCTTGTTCCACAGCCAAATATACTTTTTGAGCCTGGCGAACCCCAAGCCAGACAAGAAACAGTGGCATGGGTTCATTGTGTCCCAGATTTTATGGCCCGGCCCGTGAATGGGTGGAGCATCTGGCCAGTACAGGGTCCAGTGCCCTCAATAATGTAACTCAGTTTGCGAACTATTCTTGAAGGAGTTTGGGCATCCAGGGCAGAGCAATAACCTGGATCAACTTCTGAGGGGAGTCAGAGTCAGTGGGACAAAGCCTGACCTGCCATTCCACACCTACTATGTGGATTGACAGGGCAGCCTCCACAGCTCAGTTTCAGCCCCCGGCCGACAGGGGTGGTGGAGGTGACACCGACCTGCAAGACCGAGGGCTGCGGTAAAGAGGGCCAGCTACAGTGTCTCACATGCAGGAAACTTGGGATCCAAGGATCATGTTTCTGCTCTCTGGGATGTTTCAAGAGCAGCTGGGGTACTCAGAAACAGCTCCACAAGAGAGCACCTGCTGAGCTCCAGCCGGAGGTCAATGAGGCGACCTCATCTTCAGCGCTCCATCCTGAGACCCACAAGGTGGTCTCACCTGCTGAGCTCCAGCATGAGACCCATGAAGCATTTTCATCCCCAGAGCTCCAACAGGAGACCCATGAGGCGGTCTCATCCCCAGAGTTTCAGCCTGAGACCCATGAGGTTGTCTCATCTCCAGAGCTCCAGCATAAAATCAAGTTTCTGCTAGAGGTCAACAAGGTGACTTCCCAAGCCAAATTCCTGTCCGAGGTCGAAGAGACGACCTCTCAAGCCAAGTTCCTGTCCGAGGTCGAGGAGACGACCTCTCAAGCCAAGTTCATGTCTGAGGTCAAAGAGGTGACCTCTCAATCCAAGTTCCTGTCCGAGGTCGAAGAGAAGGCCTCTCACAACACGTTCCTGTCCGAGGTCGACGAGGCGACCTCCCATGCCACATTCCAGTCTGAGATCGATGATGTTACCTTCCACGCCAAGTCCCAGTCTGAAACCAACGTCACGACCAACCAGGCTCTGCTCACAGCTGAAACCGAAGCCACGACCAACCAAGTTATGCTCACGACAGAATCTGTTGACACGAACAACCAAGTTCTCCTCACACCTGAAACCAAAGTCACGACCAACCAGGTACTGCTCACTCCTGAAGTCGACGACACGGACAACCAAGTTCTGTTCAAGCCCGGGTCTGCCGACACAACCAACCAAGTTCTGCTCCCACCCGAGTCTGCTGACAAGGACCACCAGGTTCTGCTCACGCCCGAGTCTGCTGACACGGAAAACCAAGTTCTGCTCATGCCTGAAGTAGACGTCATGACTAACCAAGTTCTTCTCATGCCTGACACTGACGACACGATCAACCGAGTACTCCTCATGCCTGAAACTGATGACACAGCCAACCAAGCTCTGCATACCCCTCAGTCTGCTGACATAGCCAACCGAGTTCAGCCTGCAAACTTGATGGAGAATGATACTCAGACTCTCTGCATGACTGAGGACGTTGCTCAGCATCCAAATACAGCTGAGGATGCCACTCAGCCACCCTGTTTTACTGAGGAAGTTTCTCCACCTCCCATTGCAGCCAAGAGCTCTGTTTTGCTTCCCTACTCTGCCATGGATGCCACTATGCCAAGGTTCTATGAGGACATCACTCTGCCTTCCTGCTCCTCTGAGGACGTCACTCTGCCTTCCTGCTCCACTGAGGACGCCGCTCAGTCTCTTGGTAGAGCTAAAGACATTTTGCTCAAAGGGCTAGGACCACTAGGGGAGGGGAGTGTATTCTGGTGCTCTGGGAGGAGCACCTTTGGGGCGGGGCTCTGTCACGATTTCCCCTTGAGTCAGCGCTGCAGTATTGCAGAGTGCTCAGAAAACCGAAGCGCAAGCTTATGCACGAGCGCGGTGTCTGAGCCCTAAGCGAATGCATGCTTTCGGTCTTGAATGACATTGACTTTGTTTATGTTGGACACGTGCTTTTGTTATAGTTATGTTCTGTCTCCACCCCTGTTTTGTAATTGGTTGTTTTCCAAACGTGTCATCATTATTTTCAGCTGTGCTGTGTTTACCCCATAATTACGTTTGTTATATAAACCTCTCGTGTCTCTGAGCACTTTGCGTAGTATTGAGTTTATCTCATTACCAAACGGTTGTTCCAAAGTTCTCGTTCTCAATTCTGGTTTATTGACTTTGTTTCTCATTTCTCATTTTGTGTTTTGCCTTGCCCTGTTTATGCCCGTTTGCTGGGCACACAATCATTTACACACCATATACACAGCCACTTTCAAGTTTTTCTTACTATTATAGCATCAGCAAATGGCCAAACTGTTCCATTTTTGACAAGTGCCCTCAGATTAGTGTAGTGAAAGATCAGTTTAGTGAAAATATCTCATTCTGTTCGAGTTATAGCCATTTAAGTAAAAGTGGCCACGCCCACTTAAACCTTTTGACATGCCCTTGCAAGGGTAAATCAAGAGTTCAACTTTTTTTGATAACTATTGATCTAACATGTCCAAAGTATTGTCCTGCAATAGATTTATTTTACTTGATTAAAAAAAACCTATGAACAGTTTGCAAAAGTAGGTTTTTAACATTATCTGAAATAGTTTCCTAAGGGTTTGACAGACACCAGTGGTTCCTGAGGCAAATATGTTTAGAATGAGAAGGCCTATCATTTGATATATATTAGTTACGTTTGTTCAAAACACTGCATTATATACAACCGTTAACACCAACAAATATCATGATACCGCCACCTAGTTTCTGATTTCTTTCAAACTTTGCAGAAACCTCTTAGACCAAGAGTCAAACAGGCCCACCAAGTTTCGTTCCGATCAGCCATTGGTAACCTTGTCTAATGTCTACTGAAATTTCATTGGCTGATGACGGCCATGTTTTTCAACATACGTGAATATGCTCATAGGCAGTGATGGCAACTGAGACAAAGACACTGTATGCATATTTTGAAGTCAACTGGATCAACGATTCCATAGTTACAGCCAATTTCAGGTTTTTTCAGTATTATAGCACCATCATGTGGCAAAACTGCTCCAACATTTCTGGGCGACCATATATTGTCCTCAAACATAAGCATGCCAATTTTGGTGAAGATATCTAATTTTGTTCAAGAATTATAGCCATTTATGTAAAACTGGCTACGCCTACTTCCTGTGTTTTCACATACTGTAGTCGAAAGTCTCAAGTCGAAAGTTCAAACTTTTTTTTTGATAACTTTTGATATTGAAACTCCATAGAATTGTTTGGCACTGTTTGGTCCTGATTGCAAAAGTATATTTTACAAAAAAAATCCAAGATGGCGGAAAATTTTTATAGGCGGAGATATATATGGTGTCTGGAATGATTCTGGATTGTAGTCATGGGCTGCCTGAACCAAAAATGCCAGGGGTGATTTTTTGTCCCAGTCCAGCCATGGTCATCATGTGCTAATTAGCATACTCATTATGTCATCGTGTTGTATTTACATTCTGCCTAGTGTCTTGTTTGCTTCTCTCCTACTCTCTATGCTCACATACTGTATTTTAACAGCTGAATTCCCAATAAAGCTGTTCTTATTTACATATTGTTCTTTTTCTGTTATCAGACAATGGAACAAGTATGAAATAGTGACTGAAACACAGCCCATTAAGAGAACATGTTAACCAGCAGTCACTTCCAAGCCATTTCCAAGCTGCTGCTCTACACTGCTAAAATCCTGATTTATTACCACAACGTCGAATGACAAAATCACCATACACATAAGTTAAAAACAACGGGTGTGGTGTGATTTCGGCTATATGTAAAATAATCGCTCAGAGAGAAAGTTAGAAGTGAATGAATGTGCTGCTCTTCTCTGCCACTCACTGAACAGAGTAGCCACAGAGAGAGGTGTGCCCATAGTGGGAAAGGAGGACCTCACGCTCGCAGGTACTGGCGACTCTTCTACGGAAAGTAGCTAAGGTTTGTCCAAAAAGTTGCTAGAATTGTCAGTAGGTGCTTTTTTGGAAAAAATAATTAAAAGGTCACTAGAAGTGTCTGAAAAGTGGACCAAAACTGTCTTTGTCAAAATGAGTGAGGGAATAGCAGGAGGATGGTGGGGAGGGGCTGCAGTGGGAAGTCATATTTAAGCGAAAGGATTGTATTCATGTTTATCAAAAATAAGCTTAATTATTTAGCAATTTTTGTTTATTGACTTTTTATAATTCAAGCACTTTTTAAGCACCACTAGATAAAATATGGCTATTTTCAAGGTTTTCCAGTACTTAAATTTCAAAAAGCCAAGCACTTCAAGCACCTTGTACGAACCCTGTACTTGGAAAATATGGTAATATTTGTTTTAGATCATACTGCTTTAATGTGAACCACTGATTTTTACAGAGTGTGTCAGATTTAGTGTCTAACAATTACTACACAGAGGAGTGATGTTTCCCTCCAGTGGAGGCATAAAGCTTTGTCACAGGCATTAGAATACATGAAAATTGATGGTCCTTTAAATTCCTATAATTACTGGTCAATCCAATACAATTACTCAAGCAGACCGGATTAAATTCAGTTCCTGCAGGCCAACATACATATATGGTGTAACAACGTGATGCTATGTACCTGGCAATCTCACACTTATTAACGTCTAGGCCCCTTTTGGGCATGTAGCCCATGCCCCTCTGTGGTTCTTTGCTGGAGAAGGTGTTAAGGTAATGAACGTATGGTGCTTCATCTGTAATCTCAAAGTAGCGGATGCTGCTGTCTCCCTGTGTGAAGAGAAAAAAAAAGACTGAACAATAAAAATTTACATAAATGTTACTTTTTTGAATGCCCCTCTTTATAAAATTGGTCTCTGTTTGCTTATTTCGTTTTATTACTGGAGCTACAAGACGAATGTTGCTAAAAAGTGAGGTAAGTTGCCAGTTTAGCACTATGCAAATTACATTTCTCCACTCCAAGAGGCTCTTTTTCCTATTAATTCCATATATAATATATATATATATATATATATATATATATATATATATATATATATATATATATATATATATATATATATTATATGCTGTATTTAGATTTGGGGGAAGTTGATTTTTCCTGGCACCCCATTCAAATTATTAAAATTACCTACATGCAGTACACGCCAAATTTTTATTGCGTAGATGTGTCATAGATGGGGCATTTCAATAGTGTCTTTACCTCCTTCTTTAAACACAAGCACTTGCCTTTGAGCCCCCAAAAAATGGGGAATAGAAAATGCGGACGGAAGAAACAGAATGCGTTTTTTTCTTTGCTGTCGGCAACAAAATGATGTAATGTAAAAGCAAAATACTAAATATAAATAAATAAACAAACAAATAAATAAATAAATAACAAAAAAGACTAATGCTTGGGTTCCCAGACTTTTATGGCAAACAACCCAAAATGAACATTATTAATTTTCTGCAACCCCAAGCCTTGAGCACCGTAATATTTTTTAATTCCACATTTATAATTTAAAAGTCTTCAGTTCCTGCTTGTTCTTAGTGTATGAAGGTATCTATAAGAAACATTGATTACCAATGAAGCTGACCAGCGTGCATATTTAAATTATAAACAGAAATATAATGATGGATGATATCAGAAAGACTCATAGCGACCGATTCAAGCAGTGTGTTTGTGCTAGAAAATTATCCATGAACAAAATGTATTTATTAGAAAATATTCCACAGGTGGGCAACTGTCTGCATGAATTCACAAATTTTGCACATCCGCAAATCAGTATGTCCATGACTTCACATTTATTTATATGGGTGTGTGAATATGTTTTGCCCCTTATTCACTGCAGCAACTGTAGCAAAAATGTGAGTATAGAGGATTTGTGAAAAAATAAGCATGGCCTATGGAAATTATTTGAAATACATCATTCCACTGTAAGGAAAATCATCTACAAGTAGCACAGATTTCAAACAACTGCCAATTTGTGCAGGACTGGCTGTCCCAGCAAATTCAGCCCCAGAGCAGACTGTCTGATGCAAAAAGAAGTCTCCAAGAACCCAAAAATTTCATCACAGAATCTGCTGCGAAGTCTTGCAACTGTTGGTGTCAAGGTGAATGCTTCTACAATCAGAAACAGATTGCACAAATTTGACCTGCATGGGACGTGTGCCAGGAAAAAGCTATCTAGAAAGAACATTAAAGCAAGATTACAGTTTGCCAATGAGCATATAAGCAAAGACCAGGCCTTTTGGAATAATGTGCTTTGGATAGATGAATCAAAGATAGAGTTGTTTGGCCACAGTAACAGCAGACATGTTTGGCGGTGACCAGACAGCTTTTCAGGAGAAGCAGCTGGTCTTTATTTGGGGTTAATCAGAATAATTTCATTGATGACAGCCATATGATAATTGTGTATGATAACACATTCCCAGTTATAAAAGAGTGTGCACACATATGCAATCAGGTTATTGTAACCTTTTTTATTTTTCCTATTTTCCCCTAAAATTTCTGATTGTTTTTCACTAAATTATAATACATTATTTTCACACTGAGGGCTCTGAAATCATATATCTTATTTTCATTTTTTTACATTAGAAAAGCCTGATATTTTAACAGGGGTGTGGACTTTTTATATCCAGTGTATACTGTGATAGACAGCTAAAATAACATTGTCAATGTCCAAATATCTATTGACCTAACTGTACATGTAACATAAATGACTAAAAGGCTGAACTTGCATTTCTTACTACACCTAGTCAAAAAGGTCAGAAGACGTGTTTGAAAGGGTGCATCTAGGAAGATAATCCACAGTTGGGTGACATGGCCCAGGGGACTGGTTTATACTTGCCGTACACTTTTGTGTGCACTTGCAGAAGTTGCAGCAATGTGAGCAGCATTGTTCATATACTCTCCTGCTTATGTACATCTGGAGGATGAACTCCAGAAGTCATTCACCGCAAGTCAGATCCAAAACATCATAACATAACACAAATAATTGATTTGTCATACTTTATCATAAAAGCTCACAATTCAAAACTAGAAAAATACCCCAAATTAACAGGAGAGCATTTTAGACATTTCTTCTACACCACAGCAAGACCACCCTTGGTAAATATGCGCAAAAAAGGCTGTAAAAAATTGTCTTTATTTTTATCCTTTTGATCTTTTGTTAAAAAAATTAACAAAAATTTACCGTTTTAGTCAATACATTGTGCTACCTTCCTTTGCCAAAATAACAGCTCTAAGTTTTCTCAAATAATGCTTGATGAGGTTGGAGAATACATGGCAAGTGATCTGAGACCATTTGTCCATACAGAGTCTCTCCAGACCCTTAAACGCTGGTGGACTCTTTTCTTCAGTTCACCTCACAGGTTTTCTATGGGTTTCAATTCAGGGAACTGGGATGGCTATGGCAGGACCTTGATTTTGTGGTCAGTAAAACATTTTTGTGTTAATTTTGATGTATGTTTTGGATCATTGTCCTGCTGGAAGATCCAAACATGGCCCATTTTAATCTTTCTGGCAGAGGCAGTCAGGTTTTCACTTAATACCTGTTGATATTTGATAGTCCGTGATGCCATGTATCCTAACAAAATGTCCAGGTCTTCTGGCAGAAAAACAGACCCAAACCATTAAAGAGCCATCACCATATTTAACCGTGGGCATAAGGTACTTTTCCATATGGCTACCTCTCTGTGTGCGCCAAAACCACCTCTGGTTTTTATTGCCAAAAAGCTCTATTTTGGTTTGATCTGACCATAGAACTGATCCCCTTTGAAGTTCCAGTAGTGTTTGGCAAGCTGAAGATGCTTGAGTTTGTTTTTCTATGAGAGTAGAGGCTTTTTTCTTGAAACCCTTCCAAATAACTTGTGGTGATGTAGGTGACTTCAGATTGTAGTTTTGGAGACTTTCTGACCCCAAGACATAACTAACTTCTGCAATTCTCCAGCTGTGATCCTTGGAGATTTTTTGGGCACTCCAACCATCCTCTTCACAGCGTATTAAGACAATATAGACACACGTCCAATTCCAGGTTCATTCATAACATTTCCAGTTGACTGGAACTTCTTAATTACTACCCTGATGGTGGAAATGGGCATTTTCAATACTTTTGCTATATTCTTATATCTACTTCCCATTTTCTGAAGCTCAACAACCTTTAGCTGCAAATCACAGCTACATTCCTTGACCTTACCCATTGTTATGAATGACTAAGGGAATTTGGCCTAGGTGTTACCTCATATTCATACCCCTTTGAAACAGGAAGACATGGTTCCTATTACTAGTCACCCAGGTGTACTAAAAAAAATTAAAATAGCAATTGGAATATACTTAAAGTATATTTTTCTCATATGAATTCATAGGGGTGCCAATAATTGTTGCACACCTATATTAAATAGTTTTTTTTTTTTATAAACCTGTGTTGTGTTTGCAGTTGTTTGATATCCATGAGAGCAGAGTATTTTTGTGAATTCTTTTAACAAAAGATCAAAAAGTTAAACAATAAAGACAATTTTTCATATTTACCAAGGGTGCCAATATTAGTGGAGGGAACTGTATGTGTACAAATCTCCTACCTTTCCACAAAGGTAGACAATGTTGGTGTCCGGGTCATAGAAGGGAAGTAGTACTCCATTGCTGGTGTCCATCTCATGTACTGAGATCGGCTCATCCATGTTTTTCTGCAAATTAAATAAATTAAATGTTAAGTGTCTAGGCACGTGATACAGCAAACATCATATAATGTTACCTAAAGAACACAATGGTTCTTATGCAGCTGCATGCAAACAAGGGCAGATTCAGACTCACATAATGAACAAATCTCTGTCTGATTCAAGAAACATGTCTCTTATAACAGTAAAATGAGTGATTTAAGCACAATTAATTAAATGGCTCTAGGTGAGTAGAAACATGGTCCCACCCACTAGTGAATTTATATAAGGGTATTTAAGATACCCTTATATACAGCCATCCATTTTCCATACCGCTTATCCTAAGCAGGGTCACGGAGGAGCCTGGAGTCTATCCCAGGGAACTCGGGGCACAAGGCAGGGGGGACTCCCTGGATGGGGTGCGAACCCACAGCAGGGCACAATCGCACACAAATTCACACACTCAGCCTACAACACATGTCTTTGGACTGGGGGAGGAAACTGGAGTTCCTGGAGGAGACCCCCGAGGCATGGGGAGAACATGCAAACTCTGCGCGCAGTGCAGATGTGGGATTCAAACCTCCAACCTTGGACGTGCGAGACAAATGTGCTAACCACTAAGCCACCATGCCCCCTTCCTTTATTTAAAATAAATAAATAATATAAATAAATAACAGTGTTATTTTAGAAAGCATCAACAAATCACAGACAGTGGGCATAAAAATTTTATTAATCAATAAATTAACACTGTTTCTATGAAGAAAAGGGTGGTTCAATTAGTTTGTGTTTTGCAATACTCTGTTTTTACTAGCTATTAATGGTATAATTCATGCATACACAGAATGTCATGGAACTATTCCCTGTTTTTTTCTAAAAAAAAATTTAACCTCTTTCCAACCTCATGTGCTGGCATTTATGTGAAGTAGCTAGATTTTTATTAATTTTAGGGCCAATGTCCGATTTATTTGAGGCCAGTCCTGCAGTGTGTCGGCCGGACAACCTCCACTCGATGTTCCCCATGTGGAGACAGAGATAGAGCATGGGGAGACCTTAGAGAGTCAGGGGAGGAAAGTGAGGTGGAAACAGGGTCCAGATTTTTGGTTTTGGGGCCCCCAGGAACAGGGGGATAAGGGGGAGAGAAGAGAGAGAGAGAAAGAGAGAGAAGTACCATGGACGCCTGGACCAGGGACCACTGCAAAAGAATGATCATTATTTGAATATAATTTTGTATTCCAGTCGCTGCAGCTTCATGAGGTCAGCCAGCTCTTCACCTATGCGCAGCAGCTGAAGGACTCCTGTCAGTGGTGAGTGACGGCAGAGGAGCAGGACATGGAACAGATCATTGAGGTGGTGGTACTGGAGCAATTCGTAGCTTAACTCCCAGCAAGAACAGCAGAGTGGGTCAAAGCCGTGCAGCTGGTGGAGGATAATTTGACAACGGTCCTTAGTCCAGACATCCATGGTGTTTCTCACTTGCTCTCTCTCTTGTCTTTCCCCTCTTATCCCCGATTCCAGATCCCTGCTGGTTCCACCTCACTTTTCCTCCACTGCCTCTCTGTGTCTCCCCATACTCTTTCTCACTCTTCACAAGGGGAACATCCTGTGTCCACCGGAGCTGGGGCAAAGCCTGGCCAGGTGTTGGCACTGAGGAGAAACCAGACATTTCCAGGATCAGTGTTCCTGCATGGAGGTGGGAATTCTGATTTGGATCCCTGATGTGCCTCAGGCCTCTGACAATTGAGCAGTAATGTATCACATATTGCTGTGTATACAAGGGAGTACATGTCTAATCAAACCTCAGCCCACCAAAGCCTGATTCAATGCAAGCCTTTAGGAAGTGCACGTTTGGTGAAGGAAAACGTCTTTGTTTTCATCCTCATTGTTTATTATTGGTCACAGTGGTTCATCTAAGAATTGAATAGGGAATACACACTCTGAAATAAAGATACAAACTATAGTTTTCTTTGTCGCTGGGGTGGTATCATCAAAAGGTCCATCTTTTGTATCTTGTAATATATGCCTTTAAAAATATTTTAATGTATATAAATGGACCTTAAAGAACACTGATGTACATTTAAATCTTTACTCTTAAAGCTAATTGAGCCTAATTTCTGGTTTATGGTTGAGTGCATGCTGTGTGCATTTTGGCTGCTGCTCCTCACTGGCTTTTCTGTTTGTTTGTGACTACATCTGTTTGTGTTTCTTCTGTTTCCTGCTTACTGGTGTCTGCTCCAGAGTTATCTACGTCTGACATAGTGCTAATATGAATCTTCAAATAAACCAAAAGCGGATTTATTTATTACACTAGCATACACCGAACACATGAAAGAGTACAGAGATGCTATTTGCACCACCAAATCAGCCTATCTGTCTTCGGCCACCCTCCTCCACTCTTACAGGCTCGGTTACACTTGGCAATGATTTTCTTAATTTCTTTCAGAATAAAATTGATAACATTTATGAACAACTTTCCCCTCATCGATCAATTGAGAGTCAACTTACCTGCTCCTCCCTCTCTTATCTTAGTCCTTTTCAATGTTTCACCTCAATTGATCCATCAGACATAAAAGATCTTTTTGCTAAATCCAGAACCTCTACTTGCTCTCCTGACCCCGCTCCTACTCCACTTCTCAAGGCATGTTTACTCACGCTCTCAGCTCCTTCTTCTAATATCATAAACACTTCTCTGGTCACAGGTTCTGTTACCATCTCCTTTAAAACTGCCAGTTACTCCCATCCTCAAAAACCCTCTTTGGACCCAGAAGTCCTTAGCAACTACAGACCCATTTCCAACCTTCTATTTTTATCGAAGCTCCTGGAGAAAGTTCAATCTCATCTATCCAGAAATAGTCTATATGAACCTTTCCAATCTGGCTTCCACTCACAACAGAGTACAGAAACTGCCCTCCTCAGGGTAGTCAATGATCTGCTTCATTCAGCTCTGGTTCCATTAGCATTCTTGTACTTCTGGACCTTACTGCCGCTTTGATACTGTTGATCATACCATACTGCTCTCCTGTCTTCTGTTTCAATTAGGTATTTGTGATACAGCTTTGGCCTGGTTTACATCATATCACACAAACAGACATTTCATCTCTATTGGCAAATTCAAATCTCGCAGTGTTACTGTCTCTCAGGGAGTTCCCCCAAGGTTCCATTCTAGGTCCAATCTTGTTTATTATCTATATGCTTCCTCAATTATCCATCACCACAACCTACAATTTCATATTTACAAAGATGACACCCTGATCTATCTCAGCTCCAAACCCTCTACTCCACTTTCTCCCTCTTCCCTAATAAACTGCCTTGGTGATATTAAACACTGGATGTCAGCAAACTTTCTAAAACTAAACAGTGCAAAGACCAAAATCCTCAGCAAACAAATGGTGCTCTAAGTAAGGTTAATGACCTCTATCTGACCATTAATGGCACTGACATATTTCCATCTGACACTGTTCGCGACCTTGGCATTATCATGGACTCATCACTGAACTTTAGTTCTCATATTTTATCTATAACCAAAACTGCCTTCTTTCACCTTGGTAATATTGCTCGCCTCCGTTCTTCCCTTAGCTTTTGTGTTGCTGAAACCCTGGTCAATGCTTATTTAGGGAACTGTAAGCTCATGTTTAGATTACTGCAAATCTCTGTTCATTGGTCTTTCATTTCTTTCCCTATATAAGCTACAGTTTGTGCAAACCTCAGAAGTCCGGTTACTGACTCACACTACAAAATCTGCCCACATAACCCCATTTCTGTACAATTTTGCACTGGCTTCCCATATCTGCCCACATTCAGTTTAAACTCTTCATGTTAACATATAAAGGACTGCACGGTCTTGCTCCTGTCTATCTTTCTGAACTTCTCTATCTCTACCTACTATCTTACTATCTCCATTCCTCTGATACTGGTCTTCTCTCTGTTCCTCGCTTATACATATCTTTTTGCTGTTGCTCCAAAACTCTGGAAGACCTTGCCTCAATACCTCAGTGAATGTTCAACTCTTTCATCGTTTAAATCAAATCTTAAGGTGCACCTATTCCCACTACATTCCCTGCCAGCTCTCAGTAGTTCCCTGTTCTACTCCGTTCTGTATGTATGTGTTTATTTATTTATATATGTTTATATATGTTCATGGGTATAAACATGTATGTGTGTGTGTATGTTTACATTTACATTTATTCATTTAACAGATGCTTTTATCCAAAGCGACTTACAAATGGGTATATATATATATATATATATATATGTATATATATATATATATATATATATATATATATATATATATATATATATATATATATAAATATAAAACCTAAGACGGGATAAAACACTCAACCATCTAATGGCTCATTTTTTTATTGGCCAGATATTGTACACAGGTGGTGTGCAGCATGTCATGAATGTCAGTTGGTGAATCTACCAGCCGACAGGTCTGTTAGTGCTTTCTAGAAAATGCAATAGGCCATGTTGTTATTGTAGTAACATACTGTTTAACACTTTTACTTCAGAGAGGGGTGTGTCTTATTCCTCACCGAGTTCCATAAGGCCAGTTGTCTCTCACTCATGCGGCTAAAGCCAGTGGTGAAGATGTTGCCATCAGCGAGAAAGATGGCCCTCATGGGCCGTGCACCCTCATGAGCTTTATCCTTCTCCTGTAAAAGACACAGCAAAGAGATAAGAACAAACTACAGCAAGAGAAAAAGTCTGCTAACTTTCCACTAAGCTACATATACTTCTTTGTTTTCATCCTCATTGTTTATTGTTTGTCACAGTGGTTCATCTAAGGGTTGAATAGGGAATACACTCTCTGAAATAAAAATCCAAACTGTAATTTTCATTATTCCATCTTTTGTATATTGTAATGTATGCCTTTAAATATATCTTTAGGTATATAATTGAACCTTATGGAGCACTGATGAACCTTTAAACCTTTACCCTAAAAGCAAATTAATAATATAACATTATACACATTAAAGGTACAAAAGATACACCCTTGATGGTGCAATCCTAACAAGAAGGAAAATAAGAGTTTTGTATCTTTATTTCTGAGAGTGTATCATACTGCCTAATATCTTGGAACAATCATCAACATGATCAAGTGTATGCTACTAACTGCAGTGATCTTGGCCTTGCGTGGGTCAATGATGCGCACTTTCTTGTCCTTGCAGGCGGTACAGATGAGGCTGCCATTGCGGTTCCAGCACACACTGAAGATCATGTCTGGGTGCATGTCATCCAGTGTGATGAGGGCCTCGCCAGTGCCCACATTCCAGATCAAAATCACATTATCACATCCTAAACAAGGGAAAGATAGTCATGCAGCAGTTGCAGGCTCTTACTGACCCTCTACACTTTATAGGCATGTAGCATTTTAAAACACACTCTGGATGTAACAGGATGTAAACAGAGGTTAATGTAATGCTGTAAAAATATCTGGTCCCTTCTAGGTTATTCATATTTCACACTGAGGCCCTGATTTAATTTAGGTTTGCGTCTGTAATAATACAGTACTGTGCAAAAGTCTTAGGCACCATATTTTCTTTAGTAGAAACTTTGTTATAGATTTTTATTTTACAACTTCTACATTATCAAGTCAGTACAAAAAACATTTTAGATTTCCAAACATTAGTTTTCCAGCACAAAATGAAATGTTACAGAAAACAGTTTGAATGTCAGTAAAGAAAGCAGCATATTATGTAAGAGACGACTTTTCAGACAAAAACATAATGAAGGCTGCTGGGTTTTGCTGCACAAATAAGAAGCAAGTGCGAAAGTCTCAAGAAGAACTGTGACTGGTATAACTTACCAGCTAATTTCCTTAAAAACTGCACAAATTGTACCGGAGGCTACTAATAAATATTTTTAAAGCAAATGGTCGTCACACCAAATAATGACTTTATTTCATACATTTCTGTTTACTGCTCTTTATAGTACTTTTTTATGTAGAAACATTTAATTTCATTATGTTTTATGTTGAGATGCACCAATGTATCGGCCAATAAAGGCAATTTTTCAAGCTATCGGCCGATTGTTTAAAAACATCCGATAATCAGGGCCAATTATATCCTGTCAATCAAAAGAGGGCAGGAAAACACACTGATTTCATGCTGTGTGTAAAGATGATGTCTCTTGTGTGGAATGACGAAAAAACTGCAGTTTGTAAGCTCTGCACTGCTAAAATTATATATATATACACATACATATATATACATGTGTATATATATATATATATATATATATACACACATATACATACATTATATATATATATATATATATATATATATATATATATATATATATATAATATATATATATACACACATATACATACATTATATATACATATATATATATATATATATATATATATATATATATATATATAAAAAAAATCACAGAAAACATATTTATAGAGTAGTATGTCTCATATCCAGTTAATGTTAATATGAGTTATTCATCAATCTTCTACCGTTTATTCCTTTTCAGGGTCACGGGAAACCTGGAGCCTATCCCATATAGGACCTCGCACTTGTGGGACAGTACTGGCAGTACTCTGGCAGTACAGGACTCTTCTACAGAAAGCAGCCCAAAAAGTCACTAGATTTGTCAGTAGGTTCTTTTTTTGGAGAAAAAAGAAAGAAAGAAAGAAAGAAAGAAAAAGTCTCTGAAAGCTGTCCAGAGCTGTCTTTGTCAAAATGAGTGAGTGAATAGTGGGAGGAGGGGGAGAGGCTGCAGCAGGGAGTCATATTTTAAGTGAAAGGATTGTATTTGTGTTCTATCAAAAAATAAAGCTCAAAAAGCCAAATTCAAGCACTTTAAGCACCATGTATGAACCCTGCATCAATGTGTTGGAACGACCAAGTCAAAGTCCAGACCTCAACCCTACTGAGATGCTGTGGAGGGATCTTAAGAGAGCAGTGCATAAATGAATGAACTGAAACACAGAGAATATTTAATTCAAATTATTGTTGCTAAAGGTGGTGCTACATGTTACTGAATTATAGGGTGTACTTATTTTTTCCCACCTGGATTCTGAACATTAGTTTATTTTTTGGGAAAAAATGATTACATATTGAAATCCGTTGTGTTTTGTGTCACCTGAGAATATTTGTTTGTTTATTGAAGTTGGTGAGGACCACACAATAAAAATAGAAATTCTGTTCAGATAAATAAAACAGAATTGAAGGTGGATGTACTTTTTCCCCATGACTGTATATAGTCCATAACAGACAATTAAGCGTCCTCCATCTTATTAACCACCAGCCGCCAAGGAGGCGGTTATGCAAATCAATTAATTTAGCATTCACACTTTGATTTACTAAGCCATTAAGTCACACTGGAAATGGTGAAAGTGTGCACAAATTCAAATGTCCAGAGCACATGTTACATTTGTGGAGGCCCATTTCCCCATATGAAGGCAAAATTATACAATTTACTAAATTTCATTAAACAAAAAGGTATTCTCTAAATTACACCTAAATTATATCTTAGTTAAATAATATGTAAATATCTTAACATGATGACTCAATACTACCATTGATAAAGTTGGTTGCCCTCCACCAATATTGGCACCCTTGGTAAATATGAGCAAAGAAGGCTATGTAAAATTGTCTATTTTTTAACCTTTTGATCTTTTGTTAATGCACATGCATATTTAGACTTCTGTGTTTGCCCTTTTATTTTTGGGCCCGAGGGCCTGAATGGATTTGGATAAAAAAAAAAAAAAATATATATATATATATATATATATATATATATATATATATATATATATATATATAATAATAATAAAAAAAAATATATATATATATATATATATATATAATAATAAAAAATATATATATATATATATATATATATAAAATAAAAATATATATATATATATATATATATATATATATATATATATATATATATATATATATATATATATATATATATATATTTTAACCTCCACTTTTCTGGGAAGGCTTTCTACTAGACTTTGGAATGTGGCTATGGGGATTCATCCAGCCACAAGAGCATTAGTAAGGCCAGGCACTGATGTTGGGCAAGGCCTGGAGCACAGTTGGCATTCCAGTTAATCCCAAAGGTGTTCACTGGGGTTGAGGTCAAGGCTTTGTGTAGGCTTCTAGAATTCTTTTCACTCAAATCTTGGCAAACAATGTTTTCAAGGACCCAATTTTCTGCACAGGGGTACTGTCGTGCTGGAACAATTTTGGACCTCTTAGTTCTAGTTTGTCTAATAAATATTTTCAAAATAATTTTTTGATTTTATGGTTGCAGGGGTGCATTCTATTGAGCTAATTACATTTAGACAAGCTGTGATGAGAAAATATCTCATTATTGTTTTTTTCCCACTGTTGTGTTTGAAAATGTAATGTCTTGCAACATGAGCCGTCACGTAAAGGAGGCGCAGACAAAAGCAAGTGCAAATTAGGTAGTTTATTCCAAAAACAACAACAAGCCCAAAAGGGTAATGCAAAAATCCACGGCAAACAGGTCAAAACAGGTAAGGCAGAGAATCGAGGTCAATGGACTAAACAAAGTCAATATCAACACTTAGTAAAGGCTTGGTAACAACAGAGACAATAACAACTGAGCGTAGACTTCGCAATGACATTGTGTTCTAAGAGTCTCCATATACTGTGGAGTGAGTGTGTGTGAGATTGGTAACACGTGTGTTATTAGAACTCTGGAGAAGGTGAACGTGTGTGTGTGTGTGTGTGAAGTGTTTCTTCCGCCATGTTTGTAGTTGGTGGTACATCCTGGGAAATGGAGTCACTGGTTTTCTGTGATATGACAGAGTTGAGTAACATAGGGAGTTCTGAGCATACTCAGCCCAGGGGAGAAATCTGGACCAGTCCTTTGGGGTTGATGCACAGAATGTCCGGAGAAACCTTCCTATCTCCTGATTGGCTCATTCCACTTGACCATTAGCTTGTGGGTGGTATGCTGAGGTTAGATTGATGGCGATACCCATCTTTTCATGAAACTGGACCGGATTCTGGACGTGAATTGCGAACCCCAATCACCATCAATCTCCTCCGGTATTCCAGAGTACCTGAATACGTTCTGGAATAGTAGTTCGGCAGTTGTGAAGGCTGATGGGATGGTTGGCAGTGGAATGAGACGCAGGTACTTTGAAAATTGATCAGTGGTCAGTAAGATGGTAGTGTTACCTTGAGACTCTGGTAGGGCAGTGATGAAATCAGTGGAGAGGTGGGACCATGGGCATTCCGGTATGGGTAGTGGCTGAGGCTTGCCCATGGTCAAGCAGGAGGACACTATGCAATGCACCTCCCTTAACATGTTGGGTTGCCAGTACTTCTCTTGCAACAGATGGTAGGTGCGTTGAGTACCTGAGTGACCAATGGTAACCATCATGTGGGCCCAGGAAATGAGCTCCAGCCGCTGCTGCTCCGGAACAAACTTCGCTGGTGGACATGCTGCTTGGATTTGTGACCTTGGGATGCATGTAGGGTTTGATCCAATTCCCATTCGATGGTGCTGACCACACAGTACTGGTACAATGTACTCCTAGTGGTTGTCTCAAACTCCTGTGAGAGGGCATCAGCTTTCGCTTTCTTGGACCCGGGTTTGTAGGACAAGATGAATTGGAATCTTGAGAAGAAGAGGGACCAATGGGCTTGACAAGGTGTCAGATGCTTGGCTGTATGTGGATACTCAAGCTTCATATGGTCTGTGAAAATGATGAAGGGGTGCATAGCTCCCCAGCCAATGTCCCATTCTTCCAGGGCTAGTTTGACCGGCAAGAGTTCTCTGTGCCCCACATCATAATTTCGTTCTGCTCAGGACAATTTCTTGGAGAAGGCAGCCAATGGGTGAAGCTTTGGCTTGTCCCTGAACCTCTGTGAGAGGATGGTTCCCACTCCTGTCTCCAAGGCATCTACCTCCATGACAAAGGACTTGGAAGAAACAGGGTGATTGAGAATGGTAGTGGTGGTGAATGCTTTCTTGAGTTGATTTAACACTTCTTGGGTGGCTGGAGTCCAGGTTAGCCACTTCAGCTTGCCTCATAGCAGTGACGTTAAGGGGTGTGCAATGGAGCTGAACCCTATGATAAAACGTCGGTAGAAGTTGGCGAAGTCCAGAAATAGCTGTAAATCCTTAACAGCTCGTGGAGTGGGTCGCTCCACCACCGCCTGCACCTTGCCTTGGTCCATGGTGACTCCCCTCAGGGCTGATGATATAGCCCAAGAATGATATGGTCTGCTGATAGAACTCACACTTCTTTGCTTTTACATAGAGCTGCTGCTGCAGGAGTCTTTGCAAGACCTGACATACATGGAGGACATGTTCCTCAGGGGATTCGGAGTAGATCAAAATGTCATCAGTGTAGGTGATGACACTTCTCCCCAACAGGTCTCTTAGGACGTCGTTAATGAGACATTGGAACACTGAGGGGGCACTAGAGAGCACATATGGCATGATCAGGTGCTTATAGTGGCCCGGGGTGGTACTGAAGGCCGTTTTCCACTCATCTTCCTTCTGGATATGGACCAGGTTGTAAGCACTACGAGGGTCCATATTTGTGAAGATGATTGCTGACCTTAGTTGTTCGAGGGCTGCAGGCACAAGTGACAGAGGATAGTGGTACTTGACAGAGCATTGGTTGAGGACCTGGTAATCTATGCATGGCCTGAGGCTGCCTCGCTTCTTCTCCACAAAAAACAAACCAGCAGAAGCAGGGGGTGTAGAGGGTCTGATGTACCCTTGTTGGAGTACCTCCTGAATATATTCCTCCATGGCTCGCTGTTCTGTCTGTGAGAGTGGATACACCCATCCATGTGGTGGGTTGGTTCCGGGCAGCAGCTCAATTGCAGAGTCATACGGCTGGTGAGGTGGTGGTACGCTTGCTTTCTCCTTGCTAAATACCTCAACGAGGTTATGACACTCAGGTGGAATGTGAACTAGAGCGGATTGGTTGAGACTTTCCACTGTTGTGGCTGCTAGCATGATAACTGATGCTTGAAGACAGTGTGCATGGCAGTAAGGAGACCAGTGAGTGATTTGTTTGTTGGTCCATGAAATATGAGGATCCCAACCATGGGAGACCTAGGATGACGGGATGTCTGGCAGAAATAGTGACGTTGAGAACAATGGTTTCCTTATGGAGTGCGCTGATCTGGAGGAAGAGGGGTTCTGTGCAGAGCGAGATGATCCATCCTCCTATTGGAGCTCCATCAATGGCTTGAATCTTACATGGTTGCAGTAAGGGACGAATGGGGATGTTGAACTGGTTCACTGTGTCTTGATCGATGAAGTTCCCCGCTGCTCCGGAGTCGATCAGTGCTGCGAGAACAGAAGACACCCCTGAGTGTTCAACCATAACTGGCAGAATGAAGGCTTGGTGAAAGAGTAACCGTAACTGTGATGGTCTTTGGGAGCGGGGTCTCTAGTCCCCTCTCTCCGGTGTCCCGACGAGACCTGAGAGGGCACTGCCGGATGAGATGGTTGTCTTTTCCACAGTAAAAGCAGCAAAACTTTCGACATCGCCTCTGTCTCCTTCTCGGTGAGCCCTGTTGGGAGTGTGATCGAGGACGGACCGTAATAGTCCAGTAAACTGTTCATAAGAGGAGGTGGGCTCACCGCCTTGCTCCCACACCCCTGTTGCCCAGGAGAGAGTGTTACCGGTTAAGAACAGCATAAAGTAGGTGACCTTACATGTCTCTGGCATGCCGGGATAGCTAGCGATGAACAAGGACAATCGCAGAAGAAAACCCTTGCATCGTGCAGGATCCCTGGCATACTTCTCCGGTGCTGGTATTGGAGGAAATGGGGTATGAGTCAGCATGAAGTCTGGTCTGCTTTGGGAAAGACAAGTGACCTGCTCAGTCAGATAGGTGAACTTTTGGTGCTCATCACCCAGGAGCCGTCCATGGGCATCGACCGCTTAATGCCATGCCGGCGTACCTGCTGCTTCCATATATGGTGAAGTATTCTGTCAACATGTGTGTGTGGGAAGTGTAGTCCTTTTCAGCTATGTTTGTAGTTCGTGTTGCATCCTGGGAAATGGAGTCGCTGGTTTGCTGTGATATGACATGAGCGAAATGAAGTTATGTCCTTATTCAGCTCACATTTGGAAAAGAAATGAAAGAACAATTCCTCATTGAAATGTCTGGCTAAAACCCTAGAAAAGAGACCAATTAAAATGTTTCTGGGCAAACGACTGAAAAATTACTGATACATCACTCTCAGCAATACATCACTCTCAGCAAAGAGTTCCCTGTGCTGCTTAAAAACATGTTCCACTGTCCAAAGCTGTATGTGGCATGTGCCTTTTATATGGTCTTACTTGACATTTCATTTGTCACCTGTCAGTATCTTGTGAGCAAAGAAATCATTAATTACACAATCAATTATGTAGATATTAGTGACAATAAGTATGAGGAGCACTCCTCTTAATCAGTTTACTCATGATTACACCGCTAGGGGTTCCTGCATACACATAGTCAGGAGAGTGCATAAATATATACTCATCCTCACACACGAAGAACTTCGTATTCTAATAATATAGCCGTGTGTATGTATATGTGCTGTAGACAAATGAGAACCCAAGAGTTTACATTTGAAATGATTACACTTTAAATTTTTACATTTTAAATTTTATTTATTTAAATAATAATGATACTCACACCCATATCATTCATTAACCAAATCACAATATTAAGTTAAATTCAGTTGAGTAAACACAGACAGGTTTAATTGCAGCCATCTCTGCTAAATCAGAGTAATCAGAGTAACAGTAAAATGTTCACCACTAACAAATGTCACTTATGCTATGATTAAAAAAAGCAGAAAAGAGGGAAACAATTGTTAAATTATAGATCAGGAAAGAATTACAGACCTATTTCTAAAGTTCTAGGACTCCCCCATCTCACAGTAAGAGCCAAATGGAAAACAACTGGAACAATTAGGGCATTCCTGGATATGGTCAGTCTAGGAAAATGTCTTCAAAGGCTCAGAAACAACTTATTCAGGAAGTCACAAAAGATCCAGTCAGCCAAGGAATTTCAGTTCATGTCATGATAAAAAGGAGAAAATATGGGCAAAATGGAATTTGTTTGGGATAAGCAGCAAAATAATATCCCACAAGCCAAAAACGAGTCTACATTTAAGGTCAACAGATTGCTGAAAAAAAAAAAAAAAAAAAAAAAAAAATTCTGAGGTGGCCTAGTCTATATGCATGATGTGCCTTGCAGAAGTATTCCCCCCTTGACCTTTTCAACATTTTGTAGTTATAAACTGGAATTGAAATGGACTTCATTGTAATGTTACTTGATTTACAGAATATGTCTCAATATGGCACCACAGACTTGGAGGAATACACAGCAACATTGACTATCTACATCAGCAAGTGCATAGATGATATGACTTACTTCAAAACTATCACCACACATGCAAACCAGAAACTGTGGATGACTGTTGAAGTGCAGCTGTTGAAAACCTGAGACAATGCCTTCAGGGATGATGGCAAGGTAGTCCTCCGCACAGCAAAGGCTAATCTGTCCCAGGCTATAAGAAAGGCAAAGCGTAACTGCGCAGAAAGAATCCACAGTCACTTCCTAAACACCAAGGTCACAAGGCATATGTGGCAAGGCATCCAGGAGGAAGAGGGGAGAGAGAAGGAGCAAACTGGAGAGAGAGTCAGAGTGAAAGAGAGGAGAGAGAGAAAAACCACACTGGTCCCAGACACGCTGTCATTTGGTTCTCAGCCAGCTGGGAAGTGATCCTCACCGACGATGGCACTGGACTTCTGAGCAGGTGGGTGCGGTTCCTTCCTTTTTACGGCAGACAGCAGCCACATCCCCGCTTCCCCGACAGACGGCTATGGCTCCTCCCCTTTTCTGGCGGATGGCAGCCACATCTATGCTTCCCCAGCAGACAGCAGCAGGTTCTCCATCCCCTGGCAGACAGCAACCGCTCCTCCCCTTTAGGGAGACGGCAGCCCTCTGCATCCCGGCAGATGGCAACGACTCCTCCATCCACCTTGGCAAACGCTCCAGCACCACCTCCTCCTCTACGTTGCGATCCACCTACAGTGACAAGAGCTCTTCGAAAGCATGTTCCTTCTCCTTACCAGGTTTCAGCACCAGTGTAACAAACATAAAAGTGAGGCAAGGAGAAGATGGCAACAGGCTGAACGTAAAACATGAACTAACTTCAATAATAAACCAAACTCGGAGCACAAAGGGCAATGTCCATCTCTCTTTTGCACACAGTCATACTACGTCATATAGACATACTACATCTGCCATGTTGGCATTGTCATGTGACCTTTGATATCATCATAAACACTAAAATCTTAAAGGGACCACCAGATTAAAGCAACCGCATTAATGGCATAATGCACATCAAGAAAGTTAACTGAATTAGCAATTTAATGTGGGCAGTGTTAACAGGCTGAGGTAAATTTACTGCCGTTAGCTTGGCTGGCTAAGGCATGATGGAGATCACAAAAAAGGTTTAAAATTCTGTGACAGCTGCTTAATACTTTTTAATACTTAAAAAGAGCAGAAGTGCTCTCAAGTGATTTTTTTTTTTTTAAACTCATCCACACCAGTCTCGTTGCATTATGGGATTTGTGACTCGCGTAGTGTCCATCAGTTGCATACAGCAAAATCTCACCAGAAGCAATACGACATCCAGGTATTTTTCGCCTACTGAGAATTCAGACATACTACACCCCTCTGGCATACTACTTTTTGCCTACTGTGTAGTAGGGTAATACGCAATTTTGGACGCAGCCAGGTATTTGTGTGTGTTGTATATTAGCTCCAATACTTGACAACGGAGGTGGTGGGGGATACGTTTTTTTTTTTTTGGAGTAGGGGTGAGTTGCTCTCTCTCATAGCTAGCAGAAAATAAGTGCAATTTACAACACTGACCATAACAAAACAAACATACAAACAAATAAAATAAGAAACTCGAAACCTAGCTGAATCAAGCAAACAAGTGTGCTAATGTTATCTATATACTTATTGAGACACTGAAATGACTTACCTCTTCAACAGAAAAAAAAAGCCATCTCTGCAGCATTATTTCAGATTTCAGCGTTTTCCTCACCTCTCAGAAGCCATGCTGTTTATTCTCGTTTTAGCATGGTCTCTGTTGCTTTGACTGCAGGCTCTCCACAGTTTGAGGCTTCTTGGTTTTGACAACAGCTGATTCCCCAGATGTCAATGATGGCGTTTAGAACTATCCAGATTAAAAGCAGCCACCTTGATGACAATTTTAAAATCTAAACAACTGTTGCAAAAGCAAGCTACAAACTTCACCAGCCCCCACACACTGCAATATAGTAGTCAGCTCTTATTCTTTCTGTTTACGAATGTGACGTAAACACGCAAAGACAATGATGTCATGAATGACGTCCATGACATTTCCAGCGGAATCTGACCAGACAGCTCAATTTATAAATCCTTATTATAAGCTTATCATTACGAATCAGGGTAAGGTAAGGATACAGTTTTGAACACAGATTTTTTTTTTTTATGTACTTGCTCAATAGTTGAGTTTTGTTCAGCACTGCAGCTTTAGGCAGTCTAACTATAGGAACCTCCCTTTAATCTGTAAGATCCTAGAAAAGGTAGTAGCACAGCAGTTAGGCTCATACTTGCATAAAAATCACATTCATTAAATCTTTTAGTCAGGATTTAGGCATCATATGTAGCATGAAAGCTGACCTTAGTATTTGAATATGAATTTTGTATTCTTTAATTATATACACATTTTTTTCTGTGGTGTATTTAATAATGTACATTTTTAATGGATAAATTTACATGTAAATTAACATGTTTTTTCCTTTGTTTTTAAATTATTGGGGTAAGATTTCCATCCATCTTCTACCGCTTACTTCTTCAGGGTCACAGGGGAACCTGGAGCCAATCCCAGGGAGCATCGGGCACAAGGCGGGGTACACCCTGGACAGGGTGCCAGTCCATCGCAGGGCACAATCATATACACACTCACACACCCATTCATACACTACAGACACTTTAGACACGCCAATCAGCCTACCATGTATGTCTTTGGACTGGGGGAGGAAACCGGAGTACCCGGAGGAAAACTGCAAACTCCGCACACACATGGCCCTGGCAAGAATCGAACCCCGGACTCTGGAGGTGTGAGGCAAACGTGCTAACCACTAATTTGAGAACCCCATGAGTAAGCACATTAAGTACAGGTGTCCCATTAAAGTTGTCGATGAGTTAACAATTCCAGGTTTTAACACTACAGGGGTGAAAATTTATGAAATCGGGAAGGACAGCTTTTCAATACTTTGTATAGCCACATTTTGCTGCAATACAGCTGCAAGTCTCTTTGGGTATGTCTCTATTAGCTTAGCACATCTAGCCACTGGGATTTTTGCCTATTCTTCAAGGCAAAACTGCTCCAGCTCCTTCAACTTAGATGGGTTGTGTTGGTGTCCAGCAATCAAACCACAGATTCTCAACTGGAATGAGGTCTGGGCTTTGAGTAGGCCATTCCAATACATTTAAATATTTCTCTTTAAATAGTGTAGCTAGTCATTGTCCTGCTGGAAAGTGAACCTCCATCCCAGTCTCAAATCTCTAGCAGACTGAACCTGCTAGAAGACTGCTAGCAGCCATTCATCCAGTCCCTGCTGATGAAAAGCATCCCCCCAGCATGATGCTGCCATTACCATGTACCACTGTGGAAAAGGTGTTCTCGAGGTGTGTGTTGGGTCTGCAACACACAGCATTTGCCATAATGGCCAGAAAGTTCATTTTAATTTTAATCTCATCTGACCAGTGAACCTTCTTCCATGTGTTTAGGGAGTTTGCCACATGCTGTTTGGCCAAATGTGTTTTTAATGTTTTTTTTCTTTAAGCAATGGCTTTTTTTCTAGCGACCTTTCCATAAAGCCCCGCTCTCTGGAATATATAGCTTAAAGTGGTACTACTGATAGCTACAGTCATCTCTGTTGTGGATCTTTGCGTGTCTTTGTTGAATCTCTGATTAATGCCAAGCTTGCAGTCTGAGACTTTTGAAACGTCCTCTTGTCAGGTTTGTAGTGGTGCCATATTTTTTTTTCCATTTTGTGGATTTCATTATAATATTATAACTCTGTTGTATATTCAAAGTTTGGGATTTTTTTTTTTTTATAACCCAACCCTGATCTATACTTCTACACAACTTTGTCTCTACTCTGTTTGGAGCACTCCTTGGTCTTCATGTTGCTTGCATAGACTCAGGAGCTTTTCAGAACAAGTGTATTTATACTGACATGTGACAGATCATGTAACACTTTGACTGCATGTGATTATGTGACTTCTGTAGTTAACTGGTTGGGCCAGATCTTTTTAGGGGGTGTAAAGGGGTGAATACATATGCACTCACAACTTTTCAGTTTAAATTTTTTCTCCAAAACAAGGTATTTTTTTCATTCCACTACAACAATTTTGACTATTTTATTAAGTCCATTACATAAAATCCAAATAAAAATAATTTTTTAATTGCAGGTTGTAATGCAACAAAACACCAAGAAAAACACCAAGGGGCTGAATGCTTTCAGAAGGCACCGTATACTGAAACTATTAGTCCCTATCCTTTGTACCAACATTTCTTAACCCACTTTCCAAAAACCTTTCGAGTTTACCAACTAAACTACCTGTAAATAAAACTTTATGTTTAGTTAAGTCTGTCCAGCAGGGTGCTTACCAGCACTGAGGAGGACATTACGGACTGTGGGGTGCCATGTCACGATGCCAACCCGCTTGGAGTGTCCCTCCAACACCACAACGGGCTCTGATTGTGGAGCAGTCAGTCCGTTCTCTGGGATCTGCCACACCTGGGGGGATGATAATAAGGAGTGCAATGCAGCACATTAACTCTGTTTACAACCGTACAGCCTGGATTATGTTAACAGAGCTTTGTTCTGTGTTCATTTTACACTCAACTATGTTTTAAAAATCATACCATTATAGTACAATCTTCAGACCCGCTGGCAATGACGTGATCATTGTGAGGGCACCAGTCGATGTCCAGCACAGGGCCAGTGTGACCGCAGACAGTTGGGTAGGCCTTATCGATACGACCTGTCTGCAGAAGAAAGTGAGGAAAATTATATTCCAGCAAGCAAAGTTCAACTTCAACAGAGAAAATAACATGTAACGTGCATAGATGAGACAAAGCAGGATGTAAGTGCTTAAGATCTGGGTTATGTTTATTGAGGGAAGTCAATAATCATAGTCACAGTTCATACCAGAGGTCAGGTAACAGGCAGGCAGAAACAAACTTGAATAATCCATAGAGCGGGAGCGAAGGGCCGCCTCTTCCAATACAGAGTAATGGGACCAACAATACTGACACTGACACTCAAGCTTTAACCAATATATCCTTTTAAAACCAATATTGGTAAGCCTGTGTTGAATGAACCTCTTCAATACATGGTTCTAACAGGATTCATTTAGTTTTTCAATAATCACCCTCTGTGTATGTTCAGGAAGAAGGTTTATTTACTATTACTATTTAGTTACTTATTTATCTTTATTTATTTATTTGTGTTAATTTGTATTTTTTTTAATATTATTTTGTATTTATTTATTTTTTTATAATTTTTTTTTTAATATTATAATTGTTTTTATTTACTTAATTATTTTTCACCTGGCCTCTTTTAGAGACACTGTAGGTCACAAATTGTACTCCTTCGGAACCAAGGTGGCGACAGTTTGTTGAATATTTCCTAAAAGGCAAAAAAGACCTGGTGGTCTTTTATGTCTTTTAGGAATTACTCAGGGACTTGCATAAGTGCACGCCTTTTTTGGGAAGACGCTTCAGTGGGTGGGAGAAAGTTCATTAGTTTATTTGTTCTTGTTCATTGTCACGTGTTATACTTGGTCTTCTAATGCTACTTAAAGGGCTACACTTGCTTTTTATTTTTTTCAAAGGATGACTCAACAACCTAACCGAAAGGGGCAGTTAGCTGAGAGTACACATGTTTTGTAGTTGGAACTGTAAAGGTCTAAACCATCCAATAAAGCGTAGGAGTACATCATCTCCAGCACTTGGGAGATCAGATTGCAAGAGAATCATTTGAAGGTTTCGGACCACTCTAGGTTGCAGAGGGGATGGGTTGGCCAACTGTATCATTCTGCCTTTCAAAGCAAAGCCAGAGGCGCTGCTATTCTAATACATAAATCAGTAGCAATTTATTTTCTCCAAGGTAATTTCTGATGCTAATGGTAGATATATTATCGTCACTGGAAGCATTCACAATACTAAGATGATTCTACCCAACGTATGTGTACCAAACTGGGATGACAACTTTTCTCACACTTTTTTTTTTTTTTAAGCGTCCAGATATGTCCTCACACTTTGTCCTTGTGGGGATTTTAACTGTTTGATGGGTCCCTTGGACCGTTCCTCCAGTAAACCTAGCAATCCATCTAAATCTAATGTTATCAAAACTTTTCTTCAAGAATCCTCCGTTATAGACTCCTGGCGGTTTTTTTTTTGATCCCACAGGCATGGAGTACACATTTTTCTCCCCTGTCCATCACACTGACACCCATATTGATTATTTTTCCTAGACAGTAGACTTATACCCTCCATCTGCTCATGTTCTCGCAGTTCTATCGTCATAACAGACCACGCCCATCTGTTCTTAGATTTAACAGAAGGTTAAATTCAGTACCTAAATTCAATACATCTTGGTGTTTCAACACACGATTGCTGTCTCATGGCAAATTTCTCTCATTTCTGACTGCTCAAATTTCTGTTTTTATAGCCATTAATGAGATACCTGTTGTCTTCCCGTCTCTTCTTTTGGAGACCTTTAAGGCATACATCAGGGGATAAATTATGTCTTATACTAGTTTTGATAGGAAACAGTGGAAAATGAGATTATCTGAGCTGATTATTCGAATTTTACAGTTAGCTAATATGTATGCAAATTCACCTTCCCCAATGGTGTACAAGGATCGTCTCTCTGCATAAATGGAGTTTGACAATTTGTCTACTGTTCATGTTGAAAACATGGTATTTACATCACGATATACTCATTATGAGTATGGGGATAAGGCAAGTAAATTACTTTCCCACCAACTTCGCCAAACATCCTCGACCCATAAGATTGACCAAATTCGAACATCCACAGGTTTAACAACTAATCCTCAGCTAATTAATGATCAATTTAAGGGCTTTTATGCCTTCTCTATACTTCTGACCAGTCAGCTAGCCCTTCAATTGTCAATTATTTTTTCAGCACTCTTACTGTCCCACCTATTAATACTGTTTATAAACTTCACAGGCAGCAAGTGCAATGCAGTGTTCTAAGTGCCCTGGAAATGAGGGGTTCCCTATAAATTTTATAGGAAGTTTATGGTTAAAATAGTCCCTCTCCTGTTCAGTATGTTTACCCAAACATTGGATACCACCTCTATTCTACAATCTTTGTCACAGGCCTCTCTCATTAATATTGAAAAAAAAAAGAAAAAAAAAAACAAAAAAAAAAAAAAGAACAAAGACCCCCTGTCCTGCAGATCCTACCATCCAATTTCCTTACTTAACGTGGACTATAAAATATTAGCTAGGGTGCTAATGCTAACGGAGTGGGACTATCTTTTTCGCACTTTGGAGAAATTTGTCTTTGGAGAAAGGTTCATTACTTGGGTCAAATTACTATCCACCGCCCCACTAGCATCTGTCAGAACAAATGACAGCCACTCAGGCTACTTCCCTCTCTTTAGGGGCAAGACACAAGGATGCCCGATGTCCCCTATGCTATTTGCCATTGCCATTGAGCCTCTTGCAATGGCACTTTGATCTAACCCTCAAATCACAAGGGTGACCAGGGACGGCATTGAGCAGAGGGTATCACTTTACGCAGATGACTTGCTTCTTTATGTCTCCAGGTCTGATATATCTATACCCGTTGTGCTCTCTATTTTTAACTCATTTGGTCCTGTCTCTGGCTACAAGCTGAACTTTAATAAGAATAGATTATTCCCTCTAAATGCTGCAGCTCACAGATATTTTAACTTATATTTCTGGGCGGTGTCACGGTTCGGATGGTTGAGCCAGAAGCAGATGCAGACGCAGATGCAGATAAGGACATTTATTTAAAGAAACGTATTAAGAAACAAATACACTATGAAAACTTGACTAAACACACTGTGGCAAGAAACAAAACATCGAGACATGAACAACGGGAGTCTAAGACAACGAAAGACAAGCACATAGTGCAGACCAGGACTATATATACACGAGTGCTCATTAACCAAAATGTGAATCAGGTGGTCATGTGACAACTAGAGCAGTGCAGTGGCTGATGGGAAGTGGAGTCCAGAGTTTCTTGATACGTGACAGAACCCTCCCCCAAGGGCGCTACACTCGGAGCGCCCAAAATTATACGTCCTCCATCGGGTGGTCCTGGCCCCCTGGAAAACATGTCCCCAGCAAAACCAGGAGGCCGGGTGGCTTCCACAACGGCACAAGGAGGCTGAGATACTTCCTCAGCTGAACATGAAAGCGGGGCGACGTCCTCGGCAGAGCATGAAAACGGGGCAACGTCCTCGGCAGAGCATGAACGCAGGGCGACGTCCTCCACGGGACAGGAGAGGGGAGCGATGTTCTCCATGAGACTCAAGGGGGGAGCGAGGTTCTCCGCGAGGCCAGGAAGAGGAGCGAGGTTCTCCGTGAGGCCAGGAAGAGGAGCGAGGTTCCCCGCGAGGCCAGGAAGAGGAGCGAGGTTCTCCGCGAGGCCCAAGGGAGGAACGATGCTCTCCGTGGAGCATGAGGGGGGAACGATGTCCTCCGTGGAGCAGAAAGGGGGAGCGACATACTGAGAGAAGCAAAGAAAAGGAGCGACGTCTTTAGCGGAACATGGAGGCAGAGTGACATCCTCAGTGAAGCAGGATGGCAGAGCGACGACCTCAGC
>NC_030443.2:8663457-8708457 GCF_001660625.3 Ictalurus punctatus | reverse complement strand
AATAAAAAAAACTTTATCCTCCCCATTTCAACAAGTTGTTTCACAGTAGCTGGTCTCATAAACTCAAGTTAACATTAACACATTAACTAAATTCTGTAGATAAAAGTAAGATTTCTTAACTTACTGAATGTTTAATTTAATAAAATTAATTCATATTAAAAGAATTAATTGACTGAATTCTAAAACACCTCCTGTTAGGCTCACATTCGCTCACCACAAACAAAAGCATTTCTACTTTATCACTGAACATCAAACTGGTAATATATAATATAAACTTTTATATATATATTAATATTAACTGGATATGAAATACTACTCTACAAATATATTTTCCTGTGCAATATATACTTTTTGTCAACTCATCTTCATTTAAATCTTTCAACGGTGTACTGGTGCTTTAATTCAGTGCGAGAAAAAAAATTAGACTCGATGCCGAAACTCCTACTTCACGATGCAGCGTTCGTTGTAAAATTTAAGCAGTAAAGAGCTTACAAACTGCAGTTTTGTTGTCATTCCACATAAGAGACATCATCTTTACACACAGCACAAAATCGATGTGTTTTCCCACCCTCTTTTGATTGACAGGATAGAATCGCTCCTGATCATCGGCTGTTTCTAAACTATCGTGAAAAATTGCCTTTATCGCATCTCTAATAATATTAAATATGTGTGTAATAGAGAGAGAGAGAGAGAAATTTATTTATTTATTAGGGATGCACCGAATTGAAAATTTAAGCCGAAACTGAACATAATGAAAAACTTGGCTGAAAGCCGAATACGTTTTTTCGCGTATTTTCCATTTGTTTTGCCATTTTTTTTCACCATTGCATAAATTAAATAGTCAGAATGTGCTTTTTACTATTTTATCTTGCTTTTCAAAGAAAAAATCAATTACAAAAACTACAGTTTCAAAATATTTATCACTGAACTTTTTTTTTTCATTCCAGCAGGCATAGGCTACCAATATGGCACAATATAACTTTAAATAAATGAATTAGTAAAATAAAAATATTTTTATGTGGTCATCTTTGAGCCCCCCTTGAATAGCCTGTTAGGCCTATAACTGACTGCTTAAAGAATGAAACACTCTGTAGCCTACAACAAAAAGTGCATTGACAAGAGTGCAAAAAATGGTTATATTCGGTTATATACGGCTGATTATATTGGGGATATATACCGCTCGTGTCCCTGTACACCTCACGAAGTATTATAGTAGATATAGTATAGTTAGATACATTGTTAAAGTTATGTCCCTTGATAAATTTAGTTAGTTTAAACTATAGATTAGTTCATTTAGTCTCCGCTGGTTTTTCACTCCCAGTCCATAGTACTAGTTCATATTTCTTGTTTTGTGTTTTGACCCTGTTTTCTCTGACTTCGATTCCTGCTTTGCCCTGTTTATGCCTGTTTGCTGATCGCCCGACCCTTTGCCTGTCTTTGCGTATAATATAATATAATATAATATAATATAATATAATATAATATATAATATAATATATAATATAATATAATATATACATACACACATATACTACATATACATACACACACACACACACACACACACACACACACACCTTTTTGACCTGCATATTCAGAAATACAGATTACCTTTTGAAGAGGGAGGACAATAAAGGCTCCACCCCCGCTGGCCTCCACAATGATGGCAACAAATTTGGGGTTGACAGCACAGAAGGCGCTGTCCCAGGTGACCCGTGACACCCTGATGTCATCATAGCACTGATCATTTTTCACCACCTGGCCAAAAACGTGGCGGAACTTACTCTGCCGAACCACACGCCTGATCATCTCTAAAGAAAAACAAATCAGAGAAAGTCATTTAGCCGTAGTTATTGTTAACTCTGATTCATGCTGGTATTCCCCAGACTTTCTTTGGGCAAGAGAAAAAAAACTTTTAATTAGGCTCAGTGCAAACAGTAAAACCATTAAAACAGACAAATTGGTCAAGTTAGCAATCTGAGGCATTCTATCAAAGAGTTCTCACTAATTCAGGGGTGTCCAAAATTACCTGCAAAAGGTCCAGTGTGGGTGCAGGTTTTTAAATTCAAACCAAGTAAGAGACACTCTGGATTCCACCTGTTTAATCAGTTGAAAAATACCAACTATTTACAGATAATATTGGCCACTCTTATTCTAAATGGCACAGACATCTGTGAAATGTTACATGTGTGACATGACTAAATAAATTTTTATCCAACAGACCACAACATTGAGCCCCAAAAAGCATGTAGGATCACAGATAGTTTAATACAGCTGAATTTTTTAAGCTAGTTTTACAGCTTAAACATTCATATACAGTTAGGTCCATAAGTATTTGGGCGGTGACACAATTTTAGTAATTTTGCCTCTGTGAACCACCACAATGGATTTGAAATGAAGCAATCAAGATGTGATTTAAGTGTAGACTTTCAGCTTTAATTCAATTTAATTGTTTAGGAATTACAGATATTTTTAATTTTTTTTACAGAGTCCCTCTATTTTCACAGGCTCAAAAGTAACTGGAAAACTGACTGCTAAGCAGCTTCACGGCCAGGAGTGGCCCGTTTCCTTGTTATTTCATGACAAATTAAGCAGATAAACGGTCTGGAGTTTATTCCACGTGTTGAATTTATATTTGGTATCTGTTCATGGGAACTTAATATACAGTCCAAAGAGGTGTTAATGCAAGCGAGAAAAAAAAACAAAGGCTGAAAAAAACAAAACAAGACCAATGGAGATAGCAGAACTTTAGGAGTGGCCAAATTAACAATTTGGTACATTCTTAAAAAGAAGGAATGCACTGGCGAGCTCAGCAACACCAATAGCCCTGGAAGACCATAGAAGACAACTAAAGTGTGTAATCTCAGAATTATTTCCTTGGTGAAGAAAAACCCCTTCACAACATCTAGCCAAGTTAATAACACTCTTAAGTTGAAAGTATGCTTCACTTTTTATGTGTACGCTAGGAACAGTGTATAGTATGTGTGACGCAAATTTCATCAGCAGAGTATACACGTACAGTACGCACGCCGCCCGATTTTTCTAACAGTGTGTACTTTGTACGTGCAGATCGCATATGCGCATTTAATTATTTCGCACTATTTAGTTGTTCCACAAGGTGGCAACAGTGACCCAGGGTCGTTGATTGTCAAGGTAGTTGAAGAAAAAAAAAATAAACGGAAGAGACGTAAACAAGTGCAGGTTAGAAAGTACCCGCATTTTTATAATTCTAGTCTTAAAGTGTATAAGGATTTGTATATAGGTGCTAATCGTGGCAAGAGATTGCCCAAGCATTGTTCTTCGTGTTGTTGTGATTCTTCTTTGTCGTCCTTCACACCAAAAGACCTGCTTTACTGCTCTGTACTGACTCTAGGCCAGGAGGGGTAGTGCAAGTTGTCGTAACGTGCATGCTTCAACAGTCTGTGTACGCATACATGTCAAAAGCCATGGTAGACTTTGCTAGAAAACATCTTTAAAAAAAAATAAAATAAAATAAAATAAAAAAAAGCCTGCCCAGTTCTGGAATAAGATTTTTTGAACAGATGAAACCAAGATTAACTTGTACAAAAATAATGGAAAGAGTATAGAGAAAGAAAGGAAGTGCTCATGATCCAAATCTTACTACATTATCTGTGAAACATTGTGGAGGAGTGTTATGGCATAGGCATGTATAGCTGCCAATGGAACTTCGTTACTGGTGTTTGTTGGTGATGTGACTGCTGACAGATGTAGCAGGATGAATTCTGAAGTGTATAGAGCTATATTTTATGTTCAGATTGCTGTTCAAATGCTGGAAAACTGATAGGACGGTGCTTCACAGTACATCTGTCTTCAGTTGCTGCTTGTTTGTGGGTCTTTCTGAACAGCATGCTCAATTGGGATATGGTCAGGTGAATGACTTGGCCATTTAAGAACATTCCATTTCTTTGCCTTAAGAAGTGTTTTGGTCATTATCCATCTGGCAGCTACAAGCAGTAACTGAAGACAGTTGCAGTAAAGGCAAAACACCTCAAGGGAGGAAACTCAGCATTTTACTGATGTCCAGGGGTTCCAGACTTCAGGCAGTCATTGACTGCAAAGGATTTGTAGCCAAGTATTAAAAATTATCCTGATATTTATCAGTCCACTCAGAATTATTATTTTTTTTTTTGTGATTGTTGCAGCCAAAAATGCTTAATTTTGTTTCAGCTTTATTCAAAAATTTGCAATGCAACTTGCAGAGTTTTTGGGCCCTTTTTTTTTTTTTTTTTTTTCAGAAAACTACTTGAATTGTCAAAATGGCAACGCACGAAGTTGTTTTGCATGGTCTCTTGCAGTGACGTTTGTTGGTAAATGAGACCTTTTATCTGTAATCATGTTCAATGCACACAAATCGATGAGGGCTTTGGTCAAATTTGCATTGTGATGATGTCACATGACATGTCATTGCCCAAGTCTGCAGAAAATCTGCTGTAATTTTCAAAAGTTACAAATTATAAATTTGCTAGCTCCCCCAAATATTACAGAGTTTGCTTGATTGTGTTCATTTCTGCAACTGCAAAATTGCTGATTTATAATTACAGTGGTGCTTGAAAGTTTGTGAATGCTTTAGAATTTTCTATATTTGTGCATAAATTTGACCTTAAAATAAAATTAGACAAGAGCCCAATTAAACAAATGAGAGAAAAATATTATACTTTGTCATTTATTTATTGAGGAAAATGATCCAATATTACATGCGTGTGGCAAAAGTATGTGAACCTTTGCTTTCAGTACCTGGTGTGACCACCTTGTGATGCAAGAACTGCAACTAAACAGTAACTGTTGATCAGTCCTGCACATTTTAATCCATTCCTCAGTACAGAACAGCTTCAACTCTAGGATCTTGGTGGGTTTCCTCACATGAACTGCTTGCTTCAGGTCTTTACACGACATTTCTATTGGATTAAGGTCAGGACTCTGACATTCCAAAACAATAACTTTATTCTTCTTTCACCATTCTTTGGACTCTGTGTACTTAGGGTCATTGATTTGCTACATGACCCACTTTGTCTTGAGATTTAGTTCACAAACAGATGTGCTGACATTTTCCTTTATAATTCAGAACTCATTGTTCCTTCAGTGATGGCAAGCCATCCTGGCCCAGATGCAGCAAAACAGGCCCAAACCATGATACTACCACCACCATGTTTCACAGATGGCATAAGGTTCTTATGTTGCAATGCAGTGTTTTCTTTTCTCCAAACATAACGCTTCTCATTTAAACCAAAAGGTTCTATTTTGGTCTCATACATCCACAAGATGCTTGTCCTCATGATGCAAATGCAGACAAGCAGTAGTGTTTTTTTTGGAGAGCAGTGACTTTCTCTTTGCACACCAGTGTTTTCTTGATGGTGGACTCATGAACATTAACATTAGCTAATGTGAGAAAGGCCTTTAGTTGCTTAGAAGTTAACCTGGGTTCCTTTGTGACCTTTTTCTGAGGTCCTCAGAAATCTCCTTTGTTCATGCCATGATGTACAACAGATGTGCTGTGAAGATCAGACTTTGATAGTTCCCTGTTCTTTAAATAAAACAGGGCACTCACACACCTGATTGTCATCTCATTGATTGAAAACACCTGACTCTGTTGTCACCTTCAAATAAACTGCTAGACATAAGTCCACATACTTCTGCCACTCACAGATATGTAATTAGATAATTTTCCTCAATAAATAAATGACCAAGTATAATATTTTTGTCTTGTTTGTTTAATTGGGTTCTTGTTGTTTACTTTTGAGATTTGTGTGAAAATCTGATGTTTTAGGTCATATTTATGCAGACGTAGAGAAATCTAAACTTTCAAGCACCAATGTATGTTAGTTTGGCCACACCCTTTCGGCTGTAAGACCTAATCGGTTAATGCAATATTTTTGTTAAACCCCTTGAATTAAAGCTTAATGTCAAATATTGATTGCTTCATTTCAAATCCATTGTGTTCGTATAAAGAGGCAAATTTACAAAGTACGTCACTGCCCAAATACTTATGGACCTGACTGTATCTGTGTGATTTAGACCACATCAAAAGACCACAAATAAAAGCAATTAATCCATGATCCACCATGCTGCACAATGAGTGGATCAATACAAATATTCATGGTATGATAAAAAACACAAAAAAACAATAGCATTTAGTATGTCAGGGCACCTGGTTACAACTTCACATTTTCAGATATCAAATGTGTTTTTGCCAGTTGCAGTGAAAGTACTTAAAACATGATTAACAGCATCTTATTTGGTAGTTTCTTATTTGGTAGTAGAAATATTACGAATTATGAGCCTATATTGCTTCAAAGGTATTGAATATAAACTTTTAAATGTCAATAGGACTTCTTAGTCACAATAAAAATAAATATAAAACGTAATTAGACACACTATTAAAAGAATACATAAATATAGGAATGCACTGAAATTAAAATTCTTAGGCGAAGCCGAATAAAATGAAAGACTTGGCCAAAGGCCGAAAACCGAACACCTTTTTTTTCGCATTTTTTACATTTATTTTGCCATTTTTTTCAACATTACATAAATTAAATAGTCAAAATTTGCCTTTTACTATTTTGTCTTGCTTTTCAAAGAAAAATTCAATCACAAAAACTACAATTTCAAAATATTTATTTAACACTGAACATTTTTTTTAATTCCAGCAGGCATAGGCTACCAACAATATACACAACAATATAACTTTAAATACATAAATTAGTAAAATAAAAATATTTTTATGCGGTCATCTTTGAGACCCCCTTGAATAGCCTATGTTAGGCCTATAACTGACTGCTGAAAGAATGTAACACACTGTAGCCTACAACAAAAAAGTGCAGTGACAAGAGTGCAAAAAAATGGATGGACTCACAACAAATGAATAACTGTCCTAGACATATGCCAACTTCTTTAACGGCCATTCTTACATCTTTCTCTGACACTTTAAAATGCTTCCACACTGCCGACATGTTTGCTGCAATTAAAGCTTCGCGCATCTCACTCTGGTTTCTAGGCTATTTGGTCGCGTCATCAAACACGTCATCGTTCTGTCAAATTTATTTGGCCTTTTCAATTATTCGGCCGAACACCGAAAGTGCTTTTTTTTGTTTTGTTTTGCTATTTTCGGCCGAATAATTTCAATTGCCGAACATTCGGTGCATCCCTACATAAATATCCATCTAATGTATGCAACAAAATTCCAACATTTTTGACAACTATTTTACCATTAGCCAAGTAGCTATACTGCAGTGGAATGTGATGAATTAATAGAAGAAATTTCGTGATCATGATTTTAAAAAGGACCATAGTCAAGCATGTTTAGTTACAAACAGTATCAATGATGAAAAATCACAAAACCTTTATTATATTGTTAATGATTACATGATCAACATTACACTTTCTAAGTCAGTGGCATTAGAGCTATGAAATAAAATTAAAAATCCCAGCCGTTTTCTGCATTTGAACAAAAACCTACGAAGTCTGTAAAGGTGCCATCATCAAAGATTTATGGTGTTTTTGATGATTTTGGGTTAGCTCAATTAGATAAGTCGCTTAATGATACAACAATTGTATGTTTACAAATTTGTAGCTAAATGTCATCTAACTTAGTGGTTAGCACTGTCACCTTGCACCTCTGGGTTTGGGGGTTCAAATCTCACATCCACCCTGCATGTATGGAGCTTGCATGTTCTCCCAGTGCTTCGGGGGTTTCCTCCCAGTCCATTCAGTGTGTGAATATGTGTGCAATTGTACCCTGCAATGGGTTGGCACCCTGTCCAGGGTGGCACCCCTGCCATGTTGCCCAAGTTCCCTGGGATAGTCTTCATGCTCCTAGGAGGCCCCCAGGACCCTGTGTAGGATAAGTGGTACGGAAATGGATGGATGGACGTCATCTACTATTACAAATTGATAAGCAAACTAAAACAGTGTAATTATATGATGTGATAATTATAGTAGTATGACTTTGTAAATTAAAGATTTTTTTTTGCAACTTTAAAGCTAAATTATATATAAATTTACGATTATGTAGCTAAACGTTGCATCTTTTCGCGGATACGCCTGAAGCCTGTTAAGCGTGTTATTATAACCTCTCAGTCTTGTGCTGAAGTAATCTTACACTGCAGGGGTTTTTCCCCCTATGTCTGTTTTATCCATTTCTATGGCTGTGTTTAACCTGCAGATCTGCCTTTGCCACTATATGATGATGGCCCACTGCATTAATAATGCGTATCCCGATTTTTTTATGCATAATCCTGCTTCGTGGCTAGCTTTCACACCGTTTCAATCAGTTTCATTAAAAATCGCTTTAGGGAGGCGGATTTCACAAGCAAAACGAACAGAGGAGTCAATCCAGTGAAAGCACTGCATTGGGCTGCGCGTCCTGTGTGAACTCAGATCTATCTTTATGCTATGAACAAACAAATGGATACAAGCATTGCGATTTCAGTATTATAAGTGATCATATCGATCAGCTTAATGATGCGTGTGTTTTTCTTGCCCAGTGGTTAGCTGACGTTTAATTTTATCTCATTTTGGAATGCTAGCGTAGCTAATGATGCTACGCTGCACCCGGTATGAGAAATGACGGGGATAACTATCATTAATGCGGCAATATATAAAAGTTGTAAATAACAGTCTGTAGAGAAAACTTGAACGTATTGCTTAGCCTTTTGCATAAAAATTAATAATGCTATGAAAGACAAAGACCGGCTGGGCGCAACTGGAGCTGATCATGTCCCTGTGCACACATTGTATCAATGATACCTGCTAAATAGAGATTGTATTAGCAAACAAAGACCGTAATGATAATCTCTTACCTTTTATAGAAATGTTTCCTAAATTCCGAAACAGGTAATCAAAACATTGATGTTTTTCCCAGCAACAAATCTCTTAATATTTTGCTGATAGTTACAAAAGCTTCCCCCTTCTCCTTTATCTGAATGAAATAAAGCAACGCCCTTTTTGCTTCTCTACCCTTCCCCTCCTCCACAATGACAATCAGTACATCCCAGTCCTCATCCTTATCACACCTTTCACTGGCAGAACCCTAATATTCTTAGATTTTCGGAACAGGAAATGTTAGGCCACGCAAATGTTGTAACTGATTAATCTGGTTAACCATAATCAAGTAGCAGGCCCAACAGCAGAAAATACACTCTGAGCAGATGAAAAAATTGTTTCATCTACTACGTTATTCTGTTTGTCCCTCTGGGGGAACCCTTAATGGCTGTATAGTGCGCAGCAGAACGACTAGTAAAAGTAATCAATAAATTAATCAATCTTCATCCTGGTCAGAGCACAAGGTGGGAGAATTCACCCCAGATGGGATGCCAGTCCATCGAACCCACAAACACAGAACGTTCCACTAACGTTAGCATATATTTCACCTTTGACTATTTTTTGGCAACCAAATAATAATGGTCTAGGAACATTTTCTGTAGGTTCTTTTTTTTTAACCAAAAACTAACCTTCCCAGAACATTGCAGGGAGGTTTTTTATTATTTATTTATTTATTTATTTATTTATTTTGGTAACAACCTAAAGAGAACCTATAGCTACAGAACATTCTCTAATGGTTATTATTAGGTTTTATTTCTGTAACCAAAAACTAACCTTCCCAGAACGTTGCAGAGATTTTTTATTTGTAACAACCAAAAGAGAACATATACAGAATGTTCTTTAATGGTTATTATTAGGTCATTTTAGAGAATTGACATTTCCTTACAGCACTGACAGAACCAGGGGTGGGGCCAGAGGGGCATTGGTCGGCCCCAGCTGAAGTCTGATTGGCCCCCGAAGTTCCCCCGTCCTGTCAATCATCTCTTACTACGTCAGAGCACTCCATCAGCTGACAGTTTGTTTGAAATTCAAGTTGCTTAACTATTTCTTTCTATTACATCTGGTAATGGCAGGTTTACTGTATAAGCAATGCGTGTTTATCATCGTTGCTTCAATGGTAAGTACTTTTCAACACTTTAACTAACATCTTAGAAGACATTAGTGTGGCTTTCGCTTAACTTATCTTTGTCTAATGTTAGGAAGCTAGTTAGCTACAGCAACACACTAGTTATTTTATTAGCTAGTTACCTAGGCTAAGATAAGCTAGTTAGCTGGCTAATTATTTAGGTTTCACACATTATTCAACAATTGCACAGTTCAGGGAAGTAAAATATAATGGCTGACACGTAAAAGCTATAATGTTTAGTCATGTCATACAACCACAGTCATTAATTGTTTTAAATAATACTAATGCTGCGTCATGTATAAGTGGCAGCTGGGAAGTGCACAGAGACTTCAAAACATAGCTCTGATCTGAATGAAGCGCAGCAAAGCACTAATGTTAATCAGTTAAGCTCATTTTTTAAAATGAGCTTTTTGTTTTAACTACAGAATTTGCCAGAGGTAGTGGTTTCTGACCCAAAAGAAGCCCAGCCTGTCGTGAGAGCAGTTACTGTGAGAAGCGGGAGAAAATGATGGAGATCTGCTTTTATTAAATAATCTCAGCCCGTTTTGTACAGTGCTGTGAAAAAAAAGCATTTGCCCCATCCCGATTTCTTCTGTTTCTGTGTATATCTCATACTAAATAGTTTTAGATCTGAGTTTTACGTATCAACATACAGTTTGTCTTCGTTATGGTACCATATACAGTTTTGGGTGTTTCATTTTTAATTTTACGAAAGCTTCAAGTGCATTATTTGTCATGCTATACCTGCAAATAGACAACTGCTTGAATCCATGGGCTGCGTCCGAAACCGTGTACTTACCTACTATATAGTAGCCGAAATACATGTATTTTGTGAACTATATAGCATGTAAGTATGCAGTTTTGGATGCAGGCATACTCCCTTGTTTGCCGTCAAACGGTTGACCACTGCCGTATATCTCCTGTCGCAAAATGCAGCGAAAACTCCCACACAACCTTAATAGTGTGATTAAGGTAATCAATAATCATTGTTTACATGCTAGTTTCTTAATCAGAATATTGTCTTAATTGGGTTAATATCAGATTATTGTTGTCCATGTAAACGTACTGATTGTCTTGCTGCATAATCCAAGTGTGCATGCGTTTCGATTTACGGAGTGAAGACCGGACATTCTCCTTTAGGATTTTCTGGTAGAGAGCAGAATTCATGTTTCCCTCAATTATTACAAGTTGTCCAGGCCCTGAAGCAGCAAAGCATCCCATGCTGTCACACTTCCACCACCATGCTTGACCGTAGGTATGATTTTCTTTTTGTGGAATTCAGTGTTTGGTTTACGCCAGAACCCTGGCATAGGACAGTTACCCCTGTCTTCCAAACAGTTCCACTTTCGACTCCTCAGTTCACAGAACATTCTCCCAAAAGGTTTGAGCATCAACAAGATGTGTTTTGGAAAAATTCAGACAAGGCTTAATGTTCTTCTGGGTTAGCAGTAGAGTTTTTGCCTCGCCACTCTTCCATGGATGCCATTTTTGCCCAGTGTATCTCTGATAGTGGAGTCATGAACAGTGACCAAGATGCAATAGAGGCCTGTAGGTCCTTTGATGTTGTCCTTGACTCTTTTGAGACCTACTGGATGAGTAGTTGCTGTGCTCCTGAAAAAAAAAAATTGGAATGTCGCCACTTCTTGGAAGGTTCACAACTGTGCCGAGTTTTTCCATTTAGAGATAATGGCTCTCAATGTGGTCCTTTGGAGTTCCAGAGCCTTTCAAATGGCTTTGTATCCCTTCCCAGACTGATGTATTTCAATCACCTACTTCGTCATCAATTCTGGACTTTCTTTCAACTTTGGCATAGTGTGTTCTGGGTAAGACCTTTTAACTAATTTCATGCTGTTGACAAAAGTGTTGATTTGAATCAACAGGGTTTGCAGTAATCAGGTCTGGTTGCGTTTAGTCCAAGTGAACCTCAGTATGAATGCAGTTTAATATATTTGGGGAATAAGAAACCTATGGGGGCAAATAGATTTTCACACAGGCCCAGTTGGTATTGGATAAATGTTTTGCTTTAATGTTATCATTAGGACCCGAGCACCGCTGGTGCGAAGCCCTATTGGATCTGCTCTGTTTATTAGGGCCCGAGCACCGAAGGTACCGCGCCTCTGATGCAAACCGGAGGACGCATGCACCGGCGGTGCCGGACTGTATTGTTTTCAGCATGTTTTGTACAAAACCTGGCCTAAGGCTATATACATGCCAATATTCAGTTATATTCAGAGCACCACCTGTTGGCAAAAGGAACTATCATGTTTTACAATAACATACAGTATTCTTACAATATTCAATCTGCACCAAACTTCATATGTTTCATACTAATTCTGCCCTATTTCGGCCCTATTGTTTTCGGCATGTTTATTATTAGGGCCCAAGCACAGAAGGTGCCGCACCTCCCGTGGACACGGGAGGGCGCATGCACCTGTGGTGCAGGGCCCTGTTGTTTTCCTTTTGTTTATTAGGGCCTAAGCACCACTGGTGCAAAGCCCTATTGGATCTGCTCCTATTATTATTATTATTATTATTATTATTATTATTATTATTATTATTAGGGCCCGAGCACCGAATGTGCCGCACCTCTGGTGTCCACTGGAGGGTGCATGCACCAGAGGTGCACGGCCCTATTGTTTTTCTGGTGATGTTGATCATTATTATTATTATTATTATTATTATTATTATTATTATAAAAAACTTATTAAAGTATGGCAAAAGGATACATTTATTTGGTCATTTAACTTAGGTGTGTCAAAATGGCTCGATAGTGCCAACTACAATATTTCACTGATGTGCGCCTCACGCTACGTTTCACCTACATGTACGAAATTGTAAAATGTACTTTAACATACTCCTACTAGAGATTTCATCAGATCAGCATCATATTGGGTCAGTCTCATCTAAAGGCATTGACTGCTAAATTGCAGAGCTTTTGAGTTTTTGCTGCATGAAGAGGGCATGACAGTATCACAAATTTCGATGTTTTGCCTTGAAAAAGGAAGTTGTTGTAACTCAAACGTAGAATGTCCAATCTGCTCCAGACTTCACGTTTGATAAAGGTCCCGGCCTGAAGACATCTACATGGCAGTATTCAGTTATAGTCATAGCGCCACCTCCTGCCAACAGGAAGTGACATGAATTTCACTAACTCAGACACTCAATGTGCAATCTGCACCAAAGTTCACGTGTTTGTTTTTTTTTACAAAATCTGGCCTGAGGCTACATACATGCCAATATTCAGTTATAGTCATAATGCCACCTGCTGGCAATGTGAACTGTCATGTTTTACACTAACTCAGACATTATGTTCAATCTTCACCAAAGTTCACATATTTGATACGAATCCTACCCTGAAGACATCTACATACCAATATTCATTCATCATTATACCGCCACCTGCTGGCAACAGGAAGTGACATGTCAAACACTAATGTATTCCTAGCAACAAATAAAAATATGCCAGCAAATTCTAAACATGCTAGCAACATGCTAGTAACACTTAGCTAAGTGCTAAAACGTGCAATTACTGCTATTAAACAGGATGGTATTATAACTCAAGCATACAATGTTCAATCTGCACCAAACTTCTTATGTTTTTTTTTTTTTACTAATTCTGGTATGAAGACATCTACATGCCAATGTTCAGTTATAGTTATAGCGCCACCTGCTGTCAACAGGAAATTACATGCTTTACATCGAGATACTCTCCTAACAACATATAAGTGCTAAAAATATGGAATAGCATTCCTCTGGCAGAGCAACCCCATTGTGCACCCGGCTGCGAGGACTCCTTCATCGCTGCATGCAGCTTTAATTATATCTGTGTCTGTGTTATTATTTCAGACATCAGATATTTATCATATAGTTAAAAGGTTTTATACACATTTTAGAAATGTTTGAAGGATTTTTTTTACACGGCACCCCTGCTCTCGTCAGACACAGAGGTATCACACCAGTTGGGAAACACTGTGATAGACTGTTTATGACCCAGGATCGGTGCATGCTTGAGGGTTGTTCATGCAACCAAACTTCATGTCTGTTTACATTTTATTGAGCGTTATACAGAACATTTTTTCCATCGTTACCAATAAAGGTGTACCTTCGATATATCTTGATACCGTTTTATTGCCCAGCCCTACGTGGATACATGTTTCACAATCCCCCCCAATATGAGATTAGAGCTCCATCCTCCTCTCAGTGAATGCGACCCAAGTTAGGCCGGGAGAGAGATGGTAACCAATTATAGTGGTAAAAAAAAAAAAAACCCATCTAGCATAAGTCCTTGTTAAATCCTGGCAAGAGAGATAAGAAAAAAAAACCTAGTTGTTTCCCAGTTCTTTCACAAAATACTCTCACCTTTGTGTGTGTTTGTGTTTAGCAGGAAAAAGCGAGTGAGGCATATCTGAAGTTGGTGCGGGTGCTACGAGAGAGCCAAGAGACTACTGTCGGATACATCAAGTTCCCTCTGACTCCCAGTTGGCCCCATTCTATGCCTCAAAGTTGTTCGCTGTCTGTGCATGCTGTGCTGAAGCAAGATTCCTCCATCCTCACCATAATCACAACACAAGCATCTCCCTTTAATTCTATACTTCAAACAGAGCCTTCAGACAGCATCACTGATTTACAAATTAGTTACAATCACTGGTTTCACATTGTTTTATCAGGTATTTTAAGAAGTCCCCTACAATGTGGAGAACACGTGTACAACCTGTAACTTGTTCAGTTCATTCTAAACCAACTTATTCACCTCCCACAGTTAAAATACAAGAGTTGGTGACATATCAGTTAAAATCTCAAATTAAGGTTAAGACTTTCTTAAAGACACATCAAGAAAATCTATACTATTTTGGTCACCATCCAGGTTCTGTGCTTACAGGTATTGAAATGCTTAATAAGGGGTGGGAAATTCTTAAAATATATCATGGGGAAGTTGAAATTTGGAATACTTGAATAGTTCCACTCAGATTTATTTTTTTGAAGAAATTAAGGTGTCAGCATCCGACCAGTTCTGTGTTAGGCTCTGATGATGATAAGGGAAACACTTTCCAAACTTTGTTTACATTAACTCAGAACACTCTGTTTTCAGGCTGCAAGGTTTTTATTCCTCATCCAGTTCGTGTCTCTACTGGCATCGTGTGGGCAGGACATGCTATCTCAGCCTGTGAAACTTGTGCCTTGCTACACACAGATGTTCTCTCATTTAATGTCACCACATGCCATATGGTTACACGAGCAGTCACCACTCAATGTTGTATCCCAGGTTTCACAATTTGTAACCAAACATACCTTCCTCCTCATAGGGTCACTGATATTATTACTCTATTTGCATTTCTGTGGTGTGTAGAAAACCATGATTTTATGCGGCTCCACCATCTCTCTCTCATCCTTCTCGGTCTCGAATGCAAATAAAGTTCACAGCTCTCTCAATTGAGGATCGTATCTCTGAACCTGGTCCTTGGATACACTGGTTATCAATCAATCAATGAATACTGTCGTGTTCCAGCCCCTTTGGGTACTTATTGGCTATGTGGTAGCACTACCTATAGTTAATTGCTTGCCAGGTTCAACAGTCGATGTTTGTTGATTTATCTTCTTCCTGCCATGTGACCCCAAACTCATCTCCAGCCCCAAGTAACCTGATCTGTGTCTACAACTGTAAAACATGCTCCTCATATCATTGCCCTCCCACCGATACCTCACACATACTTTTAGCTGTTCCAAATTTTTGTGGTCTTGTAAACAGTAATAAGGTCGAGTGTATCTGGTAAAAAATGGTGAGTGTTATACATTTGTAGGTCGTTTAGGTTATAGTCTGCCTACTAATGCTAATCTTTATTCAAATGGCACTTTAGATCTCATACCCACTAATAGAGGATATCAATCTTTCATTGATACCACAAAGAGACTTCAAGACATCACATTTTTTGCAGATATCGATGCCACATTTACCTTCAGTGTTAATGGAGTAATGTGTTCAGTGGGTTATCAAATCCATACCCGTCATTATGACAAGAAACGTCCCCTTACAATCTCGCAGTCATCACTAACTGATCCAAGATTTGGAGCAGATTTCTAGGTGCCCTTTTTCCTAATTATGGTGTTATGATTAGCCTTGATCAAATTCGTATGTTATCTCATGATGTCGAGAAATTAGCTAGTGATTCTGCACAATCCTTAGGCATCATATCCAACACATTGCAATCACATCAGATGATGATTTTGCACAATCGGGTTGCTTTAGATTATATCTTGGCACAAAAAGGAGTTACCCGTGCAGTGGTAGGTCCTGAGTGCTGTACGGATGTGTCTGACCCTACTCTTAATTTGAGGCAATACATTATTGACCTAGGTGAGTTACGTGATTGTGTTATGTTATAATGTGTATAATGTCTACTGATCAAGTTAACAGTGTTTGATAAGGTGCCTGGCTAGGCTTCTGGTGGTGATATGGCTTGGAAATTCTACTGGGTTTCCTGATGTTCTTTGTCACCCTCCTGTTAATTTATGTCCTGTTTTGCTGTTGCTGCCTATGTGTCTCTAAGAGCATGATCCATGCCCAAGTAGCGGAAGCCACAGTTGTGTTTAATGTCTACATTTAATCTGATCTTATGTTTAATCTAACATGCTTGGTATGCAGATAAATGGGTGTGACCTATCCTCCTTTTAGGATCTGTAGATGTAAAATCACCTTGCCAGTGGTTACAGTACTTTTAAAAGGTATAGTAGTATAGTGTAAAAGGGTTAAGCTTGCTTTAATGGATGATTTTAGTGTCATCCAAAGAGGGGAATTGTGAAATATTTTTCCTTATTTTCCATGATTATGATTCAATGATTTAAGATCAGATCAGTGTGATTTTTTTTTTTTTTTTTTTTTTTTTTTTTTTTTTGCTTACCCATGGTCTCATTATGTTTTTGGGTTTCTGTCCTTGATTTTGTCAAGGTGGTATGTTTTTCTCTCATGTTTTTCTCTTATGTTATTTTAACTAGCTTTGGGTATGTTGCTTGCATGTACATATTTACATTTATTCATTTAGCAGACACTTTTATCCAAAGTGACTTACAAATAAGGAAAAAGTGTAAAAGCCAACTGTATCTAAGTTATGTTTAGACTTAAGATTAAGACTACAAAATGCTATAGTGTCCAGGGTGTCTCTGCGCTTAATAAACTGTCTCTTTGATTAGACCTTGGTTCTTGATCTCCTTCAAGCATCTTACTACTGGTGAAGCATTTTGATCATCCAGAAAAGATTTAAGTCACCTGTAATTTTCAAGTTAGTTAGGGCTGGAGCTGAACTCTGAACCGAGGACCGTGCACTGGCCCTCCAAGACTGTTACTGCCCCTCCCTGGTTTAGAAGCGAATTTCACAGTTTCAGTGACTTCTTCCAGTATATAGTCTGGTATATGTAATATAGTAATGAATTTGTTTTTGGGGCCCTGACAGACTAGAATTTTTGCGGTGGGCCAGTCTTCTGAGGGACGTTTTTTTTCTCCCCAACCCCGGCATTATATAGCCAATATACAGATATTAAATTTTTACACACAAACATGGGGAGGAAAATCTGTAGAAATTTTTTTTAATCGTTTAACAAATTTGCGTAACACAAACAATACAAATGAAGAGATTGTGTTTTTATATTTTTTATGATGTATCTAATTGGGGCTGCTTGACAGCAAATTCTCAGGCTGCTTTTTGTTGCTAGTCCACCCCTGCACCTTTGTAGTTAAAAAAAAAAACCTTCTCTTACCTTTTTGAACGGCATGTATACATATGTGTATTTATTTCAGGAATTTTTATATAAATTAGATACGGTCAAGTATCAAATAAAATGTAAACTTCCTTTGATAAAGTTAATGTTAGTATATGTTTGAAAATTAACATGGTAAATCAGAGTTTCAAGGTATAAAAATATGGAGTTTGTCACCAACCAAACAGCAACCAGTTCTATGCTCGGGTGATTGTGTTTAATACTCATATTTTTCTGTTGGCATATTTCTGACAAATGAGTGAAAGAAAACAAGGGTTCTTTCTACCACACCCCTCAGCATTTTTTATTAGACATAAAAAGTCTAAAAAAATAAATAAATAATAATAATAATAATAAATATGGACTCACCTTTCTTTGGTGACAGTATCCTTTCCATTTGACATGAAAAGGGCTTTTTGATATCAGAAGTTTTGGGCATTTCCAATACTTTATTTTCCCAGTTTCCAACATTAGCTATGCTGCTTTGTTGCATCCTTTTCTTATGCGAATTATCAGTTTGCTTAATGAGTTCTGGTCTGAAACTCATAAAAACATTTTCATCCAAGGTATTTGAGTTGCTATAAGTAACTGGAAAATTGTCTCTGTCTATAGCAAAAATTGTTTTCGGTTCCTCCTCATGCACAGCTCTGTGCATATATGGTTTGTAGTCACAAGATTCACATGTTATTATGTCTGTTGTGTCTTTTGAAATTGAAGCATTGATTGGCAAGACATTATCTCTCTCAATGGCGACAAATGGATTTAGTGGTTTCTTTGGTACTGGTGGTGGAGGGCCTTTCATTTTTGCCTGTTTTTCTAGATCTGGATGGGACTTGTCAAAATCCTCAGTGACATTGTGTAATGCTGACTCTCTTCTTCCTGTTTTGATGTTTTTCTGTAGAAGTTCAGAATATGGCCGAGGCTTATCTATTGCATGTGCAACATCTTTACCAAAAGGATTTTTTGGCTTCTTCATGACAGGTGGTGGTGGTCCTTTACTTTTAGCTGACTTTTTTTTTTGAGTATCTGTAACCAAGCTATCTGAGCTCATGGTCTGGATCTTAGTTTCAGGGACAGGTAATATGTGAATTTGGGCTGGGGGTGTAATGACAGCAGTGAAATAGGAAGGGTCTTTTTCTTGTACCAAGGAAGCTGTCATTATCTCTCTCTCACCAACATTATCTGGAAAATAAATAGATTTGAAGTTAGTTACTTACACGTTACCTAGAGGAAAAAAATGTTTGTAAAGCATATCTGATATTATTTCCCAAATATTAAATAAAAAATTATTTAGTGTCTCTGTTAGTGAAGGTAGGTCTTACCTTTGTTGGCATTATTCACTTCTTTATTTGACTCAAGTCTTCTTTTCTTGGGTGCCTCTCCTGTTCCAACTTGTGACTCTATGCTACAGTTACTTGATAACTTTTGCAGTGGGGGGCGATTGCTTTCCTGATACAGGTCTCTATCAGGGGCTACTTTAATTTCTGCTGAAGGAGAATAGACAGCTTTTTCATAAACTATTTCACAGTCTCTTTTCCCACACAACCTTAGTCCTTCATACAATTTGGCTGTGTGAGATTCCAATGTAATTTTATTGCTCAATTCATCTAGATGCCCAGGTAATATGGTCATTGAATAGTTTTCCATAAATGTTGATGTCTCTTTTCCATGTTTGAGCATGATCATTTCATGATCAGTCAAAACAATGTTTTGATTCAGGTCTGAGTGGAATGTGCTTGACCCTTTTAGGTCAAAGTCTTTCTCAATTTTTAAATGGACCAGAACTTCATCGGAACTTGTGAAATCTGTAATAGCTTCAGAGTTTCTCAAGTCAGATGATGCAGATGTCTCTTGTTCTGAACAGCTATGTTTACTTAAGTAATCCCTCTGATTTATCCTACATGTATCTGTAATAACACACAATGCTTTTTCCTTACCTTTGTTTAAACTGCAGTCTTGGTTTTCTGACACATCCAAGACTGTTATAGGTAGAGACTCATCCCTCTTTCTTTTCTCCGTGTCATTCATATTGTCTTCATCCCTGTTTATATTACTGCTCTGTCTGTGAGATGTTGATGAGATGTTATTGGTCTCAAGAAGTGTACAGTCATTCTCTCTTGAAGTGTATGACATGTTGGGAGTATCTATGAAATTAGACAGACTTATGTTGGTCATTAATGTTGCACTGTCTGTTTCTTGCCTTTCCATTGTGCTAAATGTTGTGCAGCACTTTAGTACAAAAGTGCCCTTTGAGTGTGTTCCTGACTCTAAGCTGCACAGACCTAGTACTGGGATCAGTTGTATATCTGATTTCCAGACATTACCAAATACATTCTAGTCCTCTGTCAATGACCGCATTTACACTTTGTTTGGGTGAAGGCTTACCGTTGTCATCAGCAGAAGATTTCATTTGTTCTTGAACAGAAAAGCCATCCAGTGCTGTGCTTGTATATATGCCTGGTCAGTTTTGGATGGATTTGAGCACATTTGCCACTGTCCTGTAGAGGTTTCTTAAATTAAACTTCCTCCTCTTCCTTGTGTGTAATCCTCTGTGTTAGCAAAAGCTGTGTTTGTTACCAGGACTTTGTCCTGTTTCTGTCCCATGGCCTTTGTGGAGAGAACAAATCAGTCCCTGTTACTTATAGCATATGAGCATGATCTACTAAACGAGTATTAAACTATCCCCTCCTATCTCATTCTCTCCCCTGTTCCTCTCTCTCATCACTCTCCCTCAGGCACGTTGCAATGTCTATAATTAAATGACTCTCAGTGCACCACTGAGTCACATATCCAAAACAGGAACAGGACAACTGGCTCAGATTGGTCGCCAGGTGCGAAGGTCACATTAGACCTAAAGGGGAAAAACCCACAACCTCCAAACATATTCCTTGGCCCCCAACAAAAACATTCCAGACCCTGGGACAGGCTCAACAAACTCGATATACTGGTTTGCACACAGCTACCAGGATTTTGAAAACATACCAGGCTAGTCTTTTTGAACAAATTTATTTCAGTTTTCTCTAGTTTCATAAATTACATTAAAAGACACACAAACCCAAAGCTGACTTAAAGCGATGATTTACCAGTTTTACCCTAAGGTTTCTTATTCAGGCTTTTATGATAAATGAAGACAATAACAATACAAATATTTTACTGCATTGGACAGAGTGGGCCATGTTATCACACTTTTCACTGTTTCTTACATGTCTTGGGTGGGATACATTACACTTGAATAAATGTCATACCAAATGAAAGAATGAAGTCTCAGGCATATATTACTATGATGCTTGAAAGTTTGTGAATGCTTTCTAATTTTTCTATATTTTTACATGAATATGACCTAAATCATCATCAGATTTTCAAACAAGTCCTAAAAGTAGACAAAGAAACCCCAGTTAAACAAATGAGACAAAAATATTACACTCGGTTGTTTATTTATTGAGGAAAATTATCCAGTATTAAATATCTGTGAGGGGCAAAAGCATGAGAAGCATTGCTTTCAGTATCTGGTGTGACCCCTTTGTGTAGCAATAACTGCAACTAAACTTTTCTGGTAACTATTGAACAGTCCTACACACTGGAGGCTTGGAGGAATTGTAACCCATTCCTTAGTACAGAACAGCTTCAACTCAAGGATGTTAGTGGTTTTACTCACATAAACTACTTGCTTCCATTCCTTCCACAATTTTTTTTACTGGATTAAGGTCAGGCCTTAGACTTGGCCATTCCAAAACATTAACTTTATTCTTTTTATCCATTCTTTGGTGGAACAACTTGTGTGCTTAGAGTCATTTACTTGCTGCATTACCCACTTTCTCTTGAGATTCAGTCCATGAACAGATGTACTGAAATTTTCCTTTAGAATTTGTGGGTATACTTCAGAATTAATTGTTCCATCAGTGACTACGTTTACATGGACAGCAGTAATCTAATTATTGACCTTAATCTAAGTAAGGTAATAATGTGATTAAGGTGTTTACATGAGTCGCTTTTAGAATACTCCTGTCATGTACCCGTTTTACATGTTATAGATCATAATTAGATTAAGAAGCCCGCGTCATTACGTCACCGCGGTCCGACGTCCCTCCAGAATTTCACGTCAACATACATTTCGTCTTCGTTATCGTACAGTATACAGTTTTGGGTGTTTTCATTTAATTTTTTACGAATGCTTTAAGTGCAGTTAATTATTAGTCATGCTATACGTGCAAATAGATGACTGCTTGAAGCCGTGGGCTGCATCTCAAATCGCATACTTACCTACTGTATAGTAGCCGAGATACATGTATTTTTCCCTACTACAGGCCTATAGTAGGCAAGTATGCAGTTTGGGACATAGCCAAACTCTCTTGTTCGCCGTAAAACGTAAAACTGCCATGTGTGATCGTGTCCTGTCGCAAAATGCCGTGAAAACGCTCACACGATGTTCATAATGTGATTAAGGTGTTTACATGTCTGTAGTGCATGTCCATAATATGATTAAAACAGGAGTAATCCACCTGTCTTAATTCGATTAGAGCTTAATTAGATTATGACCTTAATTAGATTAGGGTTGCTGTTTTACATGGTAGTTTCTTAATCAAATTATGGTGTTAATTAGATTAAGAGTGGATTATTGTTTTCCATGTAAACGCAGTCATAGATGGCAAGTCATCCTGGCCCAGATTCAGCAAAACAGGCCCAAACCATGATACCACCACCACCAGGTTTCATAGATGGGATAAGGTTCTTATGCTAGAATGCAGTGTTTTCTCCAAACATATTGCCATCTACAAAACAATTTATCAAGGTGGTCCTGGCTTGTCCACATGATCTTTAGCAAATGCAGCTAGGCAGCAGTGTTATTTTTGCAGTGACTTTCTCCTTGCAAACCTGCCATGCACACAGTTGTTGTTCAGTATTCTCTTTATAGTAGACTCATGAACATTAAAATTAGCCAATATGAGAGAGGACTTTGGTTGCTTAGAAGTTACCCTGGGCTCCTTTGTGACCTTGAGGACTATTACATGTCTTGCTCTTGGAGTGATCTTTGTTGGTCGACCACTCCTGGGGAGTGTAAGAATGGTCTTTGTAGCTGTCGCTGAAAAAATGTATGGGTCTTTTCTTTCTTTAAAGTATTTATTTGTTATGTTGTTGTTATTACAATAATGCAATGTAAATATTAATAATAATTTGCCTATGTGAGTTTTGTTTTACAAGGGTTGCAGAAATAGTGACACCTACAGGTTAAACTAGTGATCTGCATTTAATTTAAGTTACTGTGGTCATGTGATTAGCCTAACTAATAGCAGTGCAAAAATGTGCATGCAGTTTTTGGTGCTACAGTGTACACGGAGTGAGGTGCTAAAGAAGAGAATAACTAAACAGTAAAGCGTTACAGCTACTCCTAGATATCTGGTTGGAAGGCGCACACGGTATGTTGGTTTGTGATGTCGTGCATTTCATGTTTGTATTGTAATGTAATAGTGCAAATGTTTCCTAAGGCCATTAATGCTAGTTTAATATGTGAGCAAGATGAATGAATAGTCATGGACACTTAAGAACATGCTTATGTACAGTATGCTCATGTGAGAGTGTGTTATGTACTTTATTTCAGTTTTTCACGGTGTTTGATGGTGTTTGACAGTGATTGAATGTGCTTAAGTTGTGAAGGAATGCAATAAAAGAAACGACAAACATCAGTTGAAGCGTACGTTTTAATCTGACCAGAAGAATAGGTTTGGGAGCAGCTACAGTCTTGAATTTCTTTTCCAGCCTGGTGAGTATCAACAACCCTTTTCCTAAGGTCCTCAGAAATATCCTTTGTTCATGCAATGATACACTTCCCCAAACATGAAGATCTGACTTGATATATCCTTGTTTTTTGGGTATAATATGTTACAAAGTAACACATTACTATATTCTTATTACTTTTTCTGATAATGTGTTAATGTAACACATTACATTTTAAATGTATGTCATTTGATTACAGTTACTGATGTCAATAAAATTATGTTACTTGTGTTAGAAATTTATTGTTAAAAAAAACAAAATTAAGTAAACGCATTTTTAAAATAAATCACATTTTGCCCAGCTGCCAGGGGCATAACCTGAACCCATAGCTTAGTTGTGCCTCCGCTTGGCTAGTGACACCAAACTAGTCTAGTTAGAAAAGACTAGTAGTCCTACAAACAGTGACATCACCCGAGGCAAGTTTTATGATAAATACAACTTTTTCTGATCATGTCATACATTGATGTGCACTAAAATTACTTTACGAACTACGAATTTCACTTTGTAGTGTGTTTTTGAAAGTAAAGTAATTAGTAATCTGATTACTTTTTATATGCCGTAATCAGTAATGTGAATTAATAACAATTAATTTTAAAGTAGTAATTAGTAATCTGTAGTGGATTCCTTTTTTTGAGTAACTTACCCAACACTGTTCCTTAAATTAAACAGGGTGCTCACTCACACCTGATTGTCATCCCACTGATTGAAAAAACCTGACTGTAATTTCACCTTCAAATTAACTGCTAATCCTAGAGGTTCAGATACTTTTTGCCAATCACAGATGTGTAATTTTCCTCAGGTATACTACTGTTGTCTCAATTGGGTTCTCTTTATCTACTTTTAGGACTTGTGTGAAAATCTGATGTTTTAGGTTATATTTATGCATACGCATCCAGGAGGAGGATGAGTGGACGACTGCGTTTAGCACCATCGCCTGTTGCAACATCAGCCTTATGTAAAGGCCGAGAAGTGTGAGTTCCACCAACACACGATCTCCTTCCTAGGATACATCATCAGCCAGAAGGGGGTCACCATGGACCAGCGCAAGATCCAAGCGGTGCTGAAATGGCCCACGCCCCGAACCGTCAGGGAGTTGCAACGGTTCCTTGGCTTCGTGAACTTTTACCGACGGTTCATTCGAGACTTCAGTAAGATAGCACAACCCCTGAGATCCCTCTTCGTGGCAAGCCCAGGTGGCTCCTTTGGACCCCAGCCGCCCAGGAGGCGCTGGACATGCTCAAGCGGGCCTTCACCATGGTTCCCATCCTTAGACACCCAGATCCCTCCAGACCCTTCGTCATGGAGGTTGATGCCTCTGAGGCAGGGGTAAGGGCCATTCTCTGACAGGCTCGGAATTAAGCCCAAGCTGCACCCCATAGCGTTCTTCTCCCGCAAGTTGCCAGCAGAATGCAATTATGATGTGGGGAACCGAGAACTCCAGGCAGTTAAACTGGCCCTGGAGGAGTGGAGGCACTGGTTGGAGGGTGCCACCCACCCGTTCGTTATCTATACAGACCATAAAAACCTTGAATACCTGACGACGGCCAAACATCTCATGCCCCGCCAGACCCGCTGGCCCTGTTATTCTCCAGGTTCCAGTTTACCTGATCATATAGTCCAGGAGCAAAGAACACTATGGCCGATGCTCTGTCACAAATCCACTGCCCTGAGAGCCGAGCGGACCACAGAGATTATATCCTGAACCTGCTGTATTGATAGCGCCATAGGGTGGACTCTGGACCAGGCCTTAGCACGCTTCCCCAGGTCACGAATCCCGGCCGCATGTGCCCCCAGCAAGCAATTTGTCCTGAAGCGATACCGACTGGAGCTCGTCACCTGGGCCCACACGGCACTAGCGACGGGCCACCCGGGAATGCATCACACCCACCGACTACTGGCCGAGAAATACTGGTGGCCCCACGTGTCTAGGGAAGTATAGCGCGTCGTATCCTCGTGCTCCACATGCGCCCAGGCTAAGGTACCGCATACTCTCCCAGCCATTAAGCTGGTACCTATCCCCGTACGGCCATGGTCCTACTTGGCCCTAGACTTCATCACTGACTTGCCGGAGTTGCAGGGGGAAACCGCAGTACTAGTGATCATCGATTGTTTTTCAAAGTCTCTGCGCCTCATTCCACTGCCCGCCATCCCGTCTGCCTTTACCACGGCCGAACTGCTATTCCAACATGTGTTCAGATACTTCGGTATCCCGGAAGAGATCATAAGTGATAGGGGGCCATAATTCACGTCTCAAGTCTGGACCAGCTTCATGGAGAAGATGGGTGTCACCGTTAATCTCACCTCCGGTTACCACCCCCAGGCCAACAGATAGGTAGAACGGGCTAACCAAGAAGTTGCTAGATTCTTCCAAACATTTTGTGCCACCAACCCGGAGGACTGGGGCCAATTCCTCCCATGGGCGGAGTACGCACAGAACCCCTTGCAGTGCTGGATCCTGTCCCAGGACATTCTGGACCCAAACCTGCGCAGGGACTTCCATGCCACTCACCCAACTAAACCGAGACCACAGAGGAGAGGGAGGCCTCGGAAGGATTCGGCTCCCGGAGTTAATCCTTTGTGGGGGGGCTCTGTCACGTCGCGGTGTACTCGCAACTACAGTTTCCAGAATGCAGTGCCAACAACATGGCCGACGAGAACTACACTTCCCGGCCACGCTCACGTTCGCCAGAGTACTGAGTGTAAACAGCTGTACTTCATCTTAGGTTATAAAAGGCCTTGTTAACTTCAGAACCTCGTGAAGTAAACGCTCAGCTGTCTTACCTTTGTCGTTCACCTAGCCTTTGTCTGCGTTTCGGATTTCTACGTTTTTTTGGATTTACTATCTGTATTTGGATTAGGTTTCCCTGCCTAGCCCAGTCTGGATTGTTCGCCCGACCTACTGCTATTTTCCGTGTTTCATCTTCCGCCTGATCCTCGCACTCTAATTCTGTTCGTCTGTGCTTGCCTCCAACCAGGTATTGTAACAATAATAAATTCCCAACAGCATTTCTAGGCCGATGGTACTCTTAGTCCTTGACTTAGTGAACTTATTATTATTATTTTTTTAAATTATTTATTTATTTATTTTTCTACCTTATAACAAATTGTGTAGACCAAACTGTATGTCCTAGAGACATGAAACTTAATAGAAACTTAATAGATACTCGGTAGATACTCCAAATTGGCCCAATAGTGGAGCTATTGTGCAGGGTTTTATGTGTTGATCCATATCTCTTGACCCATGAGTCCTACAATCAAAATTCATGTTTCCATTGATTCATAAATCAATTCTAATGAGGTAGAGCTTAGTTTTCTCAGTGGTATGACTCATTAGTGCATACATGGATTTGCATGAGACTCAAAAGGCCATGTGCACAGTCTGGAGCATGGTCATACAAAGGGGGCAAAACAATGGTCAAATAGCTGTTTTTCAGCAACTGTAAATCCAATCAAGCACCAGTATGCATCAATGTGGTAACCTGTGAGTGGATTTTTGATAATAACCTAATTACTTAAAATTTTAAGCAGGCATTTGACACATATAACATTGAGATGTATGAAACGAATGGAGGTATCTACTATTATGCTATATTTTTAAGCAATTGGTATATGATAAGAAAACAAACTCATGTATGATGTATAAGAGAGTAATCAGTATATTAATCAAAGTTAGACAAACTGATGTGATTCTAACTTGTGAAATCACTGAGCACACATTCCTCACTTATAAAGTGTATCGTTCAGCCTCATTGCGGATACAGCCCCTTGTACTAACCACGTTAGTAAACGCACCGGGAGAGTCCTCTCTCCCTTTGCTAGCGGAGGATCGCCCTTTTGTACTCCCCTCTTGGCTGCTGGATGGTGGAGAGTGGATGCACTGCTCATCAGCCGCCAGTCATGTGTATTTCCGCGGCTCCGCCCCGCCGCCACACACTTGCCAGCTGTCCAAAGCTGAAGCAGAGCTGTCTCTTCAGCACCCAGTGACAGTCACGAGAGGAGTGCTCTTTCCTTTTTGTGTGCCAGAACCCGGCACCCGGCCTATCACCACAGTACCCCCACCCCCCACCCCGAGCTCCGAGCCTACTGCTGCTGCATGTCGGGCCCACAGTGCATCCCGTTGTGAGAGGCCATCTGCATTCCCATCTTGGGCTCCCGCCTGGTTCTGGACCTGGAAAGAGAAATCTTGTAATGCAAGGAAGCATAGCATTACCTTGCTGTTGGTGTCCTTTGCTTTGTCCATCCGCTGCAAGGGAGCGTGGTCCGTCACGAGCTCGAAGTGCTGACTGGCCAGGTAGTAATGGAGCTCTTCGATGGTCCATTTTATAGCTAGTGCCTCTCTTTCCACATCAGCATATCTCCTCTCAGCAGGTGAGATACAATATGCATTCCTGCTGATGTAGGTTACCGGGTGTTCTTCTTCGTTGAAGGTCTGCGAGAGGACAGCGCCCAGCTCAGTCTCAGATGCGTCGGTGTGCACGGAGAAGGGAAGGGTGAAGTCTGGGTTCCACAATACTTGGGCGAGAGCTTCCTTTAGGGCTTGCAATGCCTGCTCCGGCTCCGCAGACCATTTCACCCGGTCCAGCTGGCCCTTCTTTGTAAGGTCTTCAAAGGGGTTGGCTACAGAGGAGAATTTAGGCACTAACCTGCGGTAATACTCCGCCAAGCCCAAGAAGGCACGTACCTGTTTCTTTGACGCAGACTGGGGGTAGTCCTTCACTGCCTCAACTTTCTTCGCCTGTGGCTTCAGCATACCCGGCCAATACAGTAGCCCAGGTACTGATGTAATTGTAATTGTGTACTGTAATTGTGGCACTGTTAACTCTACCAAGTGAACAAGGCGTGCTGACCCAGACCACAAGACAATATCTGGTTGAAGGTTTGTGGTGGCAATCTCAGGTGGAAAAATAAGCCGTTGATCAACATCTGCCAGCATTTTCCAGTCTCTAGCAGCTTCCAGTTGTCCTGGATGAGGATTGGTTTTAATACCTTTTCTTGGTGGTTGCTCTCCTGGACGGAGGAATATTGTCTTTTGTATGTACTGTTTTGTTGGAACAGGTGGCAATTTATTGGTCATGTTACGCTTGTCTTCCAGTGCTAAGGCCAAACATCACAGCACCTTGGTCATGGCGCCAAGTAAACCGTCCTTGGCTAGGAGCCACCTTGCATCCTGTCAAAATGTGCCTTAATGTTGCAGGTGATGAACACAAAGGACATGAGGGATCCTCTCCTACCCAAAGGTTTAGGTTCTGTGGTGATGGGAGAACATCATACGTTGACCTTATAAGGAAACTGATCTTGCTCGGTTCCATTGACCATAGGTCTTGCCAGCCAATCTTGCGATGTTCAACACTCTCCCATCTCATCCATTCTCCCTGCTTGCCCTGGGAAATGGCCTTTATACACCTCATCCTCTCCTGCTTTTGCACCTTGTTGATTACAAGCTTCCTCTGTTGCACTGGGGCTGCCTTGTGCCATGTAGGAGGAGCTGAACTGAAACCAAGACCACCTTTTCCATACTGAACTTGCTCCTTAATATCACCAATTTGAAGGGCAGCCTTTGCATCCTGCACAGCTTTCTTTGCCACCCACTTTCTTCCAGTTTTCAACACAGGTGCTGCCTCCCTTACACCTTGGCACACTTAAACTCCTCGGTTAGACTGGAGACAGGTAGCTGCAGTATTCCTTTACCATAAAGTCCCACTCTGCTGAGGTAGCGTGGAATTCCCAACCATTTCCTGATGTATGAACTGATTAAAGCTTCCAGCTTCACTACTGTTGTCAAAGAAGCCTTGTACACGGTCAGTGGCCACAGCAACCTTGGCAGTAGGCCAAACTGAAAGCACCAGAGTTTTAATTTACCTGGTAAAGCGCTGCTGTCTATGCTCTTCAACCCTTCCACCACTTGTCTAACTTCTCCCACACGAACTGTGTCCTTTAGATCCCCATCGTACCATCTCCCAAGGTTCTTCACTGGCTTCTCAGACACTGTTGGGATTGCCTCACCATTAATGAAGAACGTTTTATCTACTACTTTACCTTTTAATTATAGAGATGCTCCTTGATTTAGTGGGCTTGAATTGCGTTCGTGCCCATTCAATGTTATTGGTTAATTTGCCCAATAACCGATTAGTGCAGGCTACTGTTGTAGTCATGGTTGTCATGTCATCCATGTATGCTCGAATTGGTGGTAGTCGTATTCCAGAAGCTAAGCGCTCTCCTCCAACTACCCATTTTGATAACCTAATTACTTCCATTGCCATGGTAAAAGCCAGTGGAGAAATGGTGCATCCTGCCATTATTCCAACTTCTAGGCATTGCCACGTAGTGCTGAATTCTGAAGTTCAAAAACTAAATTGCAAATCTCCAAAATAGGCTTTCACTAGATTTGTTATTGTCATTGGTACACTGAAAAAATCAAATGCTGCCCAAAGACGTTCATGTGGCACTGAACCATATGCATTAGTCAAATCCAGAAATGTCACATGGAGCTCCTTCCTCTCCTTTTTAGCTGATTGAATTTGTTGCTAGATCACATTGATGTGTTCTAAGCATCCTGGGAAACCTGGAATGCCCGCTTTTTGTATTGAAGTGTCAATATAGCAGTTCTTTAATAGGTAAGTTGACAATCTCTGAGCAATAATGCTGAAGAAAATGTTACTTTCTACATTTAATAGGGAGATAGGGCGAAACTAACTGACTGCTGCTAGAATCTTTTTCTTTAGGTATAAAGGCTCCACCTGCTCGGCGCCATGCTCTTGTTACAACCTGCTTTTTCCATGCTATTTTCATCAGATTCCACAAGATTCGTAGAACTCCTGAAGCACTCTTGTACACTCTGTACGGAACTCCATTAGGCCCTGGAGATGATGAAGCCCTTGGTTTTTTCACAGCTTGCTCTACTTCTTTCCACTTAGGTATACAGTCCTCCATTTGGTATTCTGGTGGATTGATAGGTGGAATGTCTGAAGGAATTGACATAGGCTCCTGATTTTTTGAATCTGTATGCGTTTCCTCCAAATATCTCGCCGGCTAAAACTTAGATGCCTTTAGTACGCCATTCTTCTCACTGGTAAATAACTTCTTTACAAATTTGAATGGGTCTTTATAAAAGTTAGTTCTCGCACGCTCCTTCTTTTTGTAGCGTTTACGTAGGCACTCAGCTCTAAGCAATGTTGCAAGCTTATCTTTTATAACCCTTTGTCAGAGATTAAGTCCTTCCTTCTGACTTTCTTCTGCTCTTCTCCATTGCTTCCTTATCTGTTTCCTTTCTCTAACTAAACGTTCAATCTCCTGCTGCCGTCTAGACTTTCCAGGAATAGTTTGTACTTTTTCCTTCTTTTTTTCAACTCCAAACCTCTCGCTTCCATATGTGTAAATGATGTCCCCAAATTTTTCCAGTTTCTTTTCAACTGTTCCAAAATGCAAAACGGAGATCTGTGTTTACTGTGTCCCATGCAGTTTTCTCACAAGCTCTTGGCCATTTAATTCCAGGCTTGTGCCCATTGAGGTTCTTTTCTCTCTTACACTGGTTTGTCTGACCGGGTTCACAAGGATCATTAGGTTCATCACTAACTGTGTCCATGCAAGTCCTCCTCACATCTATGACAGGGGTGCTGATATCCTACGAACTGTGGTTTGCTTCCTGTCACTGGGTTTCATTCAACTGACTTGACTTACTTCGTAAGAAGTACTGATCAATGCGAGGCCCTTGTCCCTTCTCCCTCAAGCATTTCATTCACCCTTGATGAATCTTCAAACTCCTGACCGTTGTCACCTTACTCCAGCCGCAGACACAATGTTCCATGTCTTTGCTAACTGCAGATCTTGAACTAGACTTTTGTGAAGTATTCACCATACTCATATCCATTTCCGTTCCTAAGTCCTTAACCATGTTGTCCAATGTTGACTCATCTTATGCCCCTGCCCCCGCTCTCGCAGACTCTAGGGGTATTTTCTTTCATTTCTTTGAAGCCTTGGGCGGGTGTATCCAGCATCCTGTAAACACAGAGCTGGATACTGTCAACAAGGGTAGCTAACCCTTGCCAGTCCCAATGGGGTCCCTTTCCTCCAGTCAGCTGTCTCTCCAGGCTGTCACGAGGTCTTTCCCTTGTTGCCAGCTGCACTATTCACAGCAGTCACTGGACGTATCCAGATCTTCATGATTTCCATTACATGAGAGTAGATGTTAAACTTCATGCTGATTTTAGGCCGGCGAACTTGGCTCTCGCCAAGATAAGCACCAACTAAGACGTAGCTTCACAGTAAACTAATGTGATCCTTATGTGTCTCCATCCATTTACGCTTCCTTCCATATAATGTTCTTCTGTCTGGTGTTGATGGCTGAAGTGTAATGCTGGCTCCAGGGATTAGTTTATTCTCCCTAGTGCATCAGCACATACAACGTCTGGATTGAGCTAAGTAGGGTACATCTTTGGGGTCTTCAAGTGGGCACCTCCCATCCTCTGTGTTTCGTCGACTAGCCCACGACACCTCAAGAGGGCGCAACGGTGATTCTGGTGTCCCAGAATCACCCCCCTCTGTCCCCCACTCAACTTAGCCCAGCTAATTTACAGTAATTTAGCTCATACTATATGATGTTTTACAGTACATTCCATATAATATAACTATGACTTGTAGTTGCCATGTTGGTGTAATCAGGAATGGCCCATTGGTAACACAATTTGAAGCTGATCAGATCAAGCATTATACTCACTATATATGTACAGAGTTTGTTGACTGCAGCTGAAAAAGGGGCATACCAAAAATGCATATTTTAAAGGGGGCAAAATAAAGCCCATTTGATTGTGTTACAAAATCACCACTTCATATTTGGCATGCCATCATTCATTGCCATAGCAACCCCTTAATGACACATCAACAGACCGTGTTCAGATTAATATTGCACCTAAATTTGTATAGTTTGGTGACTACTTTTAAGGCAAATCACAAAGTTGTCCGGCTTGATAAAATATATAAATCTATATATTACCAAGGTGGCTGTAGTAGAAGGGATGTGCTGCAGAGCATCCCAAAACTGCATATTTGAAGATTGCAAAAAAGAGGCCCCCCCGCACCCCCCTTAAAACAAATTCAATTTGAGCACTCCAGGTGCCTCAGAACACGCCTAATATATAAAGAAAGTAACAATAACATTCAGTGGTTGCCATGGCGACATTATAAAAGATACCAATAAATCCTTACCAATTTCGCATCGACATTGTCTTGACATTTTTCAGGACAAGTTAACCAAGTGAACTTTGTCTTACACGATGAGATCAAAAACCATAACAAATCTTGTGCACCTGTAGAGCTCCTCGACCACACCAAAGCACCACATCATTTTTTGATTTTCCGCAGGTCTGATGTGTGTGCCAAGTTTTCATGTATGACAAATGCTTAAAAAAGTGGCATATAACTGAATACTGGCACGTAGATGTCCTCAGGGCAGGATTCATATAAAATATGTGATGTTTGGTGCAGATTGAACATTGTATGTCTGAGTTAATGTAAATGATCACTTCTATAGTGCTTTTTTAAGCTTAGCGGTTCCAAAGCTTTTTACACTGGTTCTCATTCACCCATTCACACACACACCAATGGTAGCAGAGCTGCCATGAAAGATGCTAGCTTGCCAGCAACTTGGGGTTCAGTGTCTTGCCCAAGGACGCTTTCGCATGTAGAGTCATGTGGGCCGGGAATCGAACTGCCAACCCTACAATTAGCAGACATCCCGCTCTAATGTAGATATCCTCAAGCCAGGAATTGTGTCAAATATGTTAATGTGTAAACACTGTTTAGCACTTATATGTTGTTAGGAGTGTATCACCATGTACAAAATTTTATTTCCTGTTGGCAGTTGGTGACACTATGACTATAACTGAATATTGGCATGTAGATGTCCTCAGGGCCGGATTCGTGTCAAATATGTGAAGTTTGGTGCAGATTAAACATTGTATGTTTGAGTTACAACAATTTCCTGTTTCATGGCAGTAATGGCATGCTTTAGCACTTTGCCAATTGTTGCTAGCATGGTGTAACATGTTTCTAGCATGTTGCTAGGATATTTACCACTTGCTGGCATATTTTAATATGTTGATAAGAGTGCATTACAGTGTAACACATCACTTCCTGTTGCCCGCAGGTGGTGCTATGATTATAACTGAATGTTGGCATGTAGATGTCTTCAGGCCAGGATTCGTACCAAAGCATACATTGAAGGAAGCTCTCAATTGGTTTCAGAGAAAAAAATTATGGTGTTAGAATGGCCCAGTCAATCACCTGACTTGAATCCAATTGAACAAGATTTAAAGACAATATATTTAGAATGGGCCAAAATCATACCTGAATACTGCGGTGGATTAATTTCTTCATAAAGGAAGCATCTTGAAGCTGTCATTACAAACAAAGCTTTCTCCACTAAGTGTTAAATAAATTTCAGTTAGTGTGTTCAATACTTTTTCCTGTGTCATTCCTCTTTATTACACATAATTTCATTTATGGACTTTAATGTTTTGATTTTTTTTTATGTGTGGATTTCTTGAGGTAATACCAAAGTCTGGTGAAAATTTAATGTGAATAGCCTCATTGGAAATATATTTACTGAAAAAAATGTTGACGCATTCAATACTTATTTCCCCCACTATATATGTTGCCAGTAGGTGGCACTATATCTATAACTGATTATTGGCATGAAGGTGACTTCAGGCTGGGACTTTTATCACACCTGTGAAGTTTGGAACAGATTGGACAGTGCCTGTATGAGTTATAACAACTCCCTGTTTCTTGATGAAACAGAAATTTGTGAAACTGCCACACCCACGCTGTGCAACGAAAACACAAAAGCTTTGCAAATTAGCATCATCAAGGCCTATAGATGAGACTGACCGAATATGGTGTCGATCCAATGAAATCTCTAGGAGTAGTCCATTAAAATACGAGGCCTGGAAATAGCTAAATCTGAGCAAAGATTTAAGAGAAAAATCAAAATGCCTGACTTCCTGTTGAGTTTTGGGTATTAGTTTAAGAGACATTTTGTATGTTTTGGCAGATTACACCTGTACCGATTTTACATGTAAAAGGTAGCGTGAGACTCACATCATTGAAATTTTGTAGGTGGCCCTATCGAGCCGTTTTGCCATACTCCATTCTATCACCTGTATCCGATGTAAATGATCGCCACTTTTGAGGTGTGTCCAAATTTGCCTGTTTTCGAGCATGTTTAGGCCTCAAAAATGTGATTCATTTCATATTGAAATTTGTCAGGCCGCCACAGACATGCCCTTCAATGAAAACTCAAAAGCTTTCCAATTTAACATTGCCAAGGCCTTTACGTTTTTATGATGTTGATCTGATTAAATCTCTGGGAGGAGTTTGGTATCATTGTTCTTGGCCTGAACCACGGAATCTATCAAGACCAGTCTCATGACGGTAGGCAAAAGGAGTCAATAGCTCTTAGTATTTTTAGAAATAGCATTATAATTTTTGACTACATGTTGGCACTGTCACAAAACATTTTGAGTCCCTTCAGAGCATCTTGCCAAAGAAACATCCTGAGTTTCGTAATGATAAGGCAAGTCATTCATAAAATACAGCATTGTATGATTACATTCAAAATGGCGGACATCCAAAATGGTTAACATAGGAATTTTTCATATCGATGCACTCGGTATGCCCCACTGAATCTAATTTTATGACAAACTGTTCAGAAGTTATAAGCAAAAATGTGCTTTTATCATATCTTGTGACCAGTAGGTGGTGCTGTTCCAAAACACAGCAGGTAACCTCAGGGCATAATGGTGATGACCCATACCAAGTTTCCTCCAAGTTTAGGTTAGTTGACGTTACTTTGCTACCTCACCTCTTACGCCCCAAAGCTACCTGACTGCATACTACTGTTGCAGGCTAGACACTAGATCAATCATTAGATGTCAACCTGCACATCCCCTCACACATACAAACCTATTCCTAATTGTGCACCCTTCTCCTGGTACAGGTGGTATCTGTTAGTATGCCCTGTCACAGAAATAAACTCACAAATGATTGGGACCGTTCCTGAGAACACTGGGGGTCCGGGGGTAGACCCTTAAGCTGGAAAGATAAACCAAAGCACAATATTGGAGTTTATTGGATGGAAGACTTATTGATCCAATCACTCCGATCACATCATTGCATCAGAAAGAGTGCATGACGTACACACTTTTACCCAAATTTGGTATTTAGCTGATCATGGTGCTGGGACTAAGTGCCTAAGGCGACATGATTTCTATAGGTTCCACATAACCACGCGAAGTTTTTTAGTAGACTATTGCTGCAGATTGGACGACAATTAGTAGTTAAAAGCCTGTATGCCAAGATTTTGGTTGCCTCTGTATCGCCTCTGTAAACCATTCTGCATCGCCTTTGGTCGTGAGAATCATTACCAACAGTGCTACCCACACAACGTAACACGTCCCCTCGTCACGCAGACACATAATGGTTATTCTATCATTAAACACATGCGGTCTGTGATACGCAATCCTCCGCAGACTAGCGAGACGGGGTTTTGATTGGCATGAGGGGATGGGGCTCGTGGATATTAACCGTCTCTCTACCAATAGGTGCAATGATTCTTCTTGTTTTGCTCATTTTGCCTTTATTTTTTCTCTCGTTCGGAGCAGTCTCTCATGCTCGTTTTAATCACTAATGACCAAGTGCTGACGTTGACCGATTACGATCCCTATGATGACCTACCTGACTTCCTAAACCTGACTGGGTACTCGATCCTCCCAGCGACACTGACAACCCATTGACATCCATTTCATGCCTATTGTAAATATTCCTTTGAACATGACGACTCTCATTTCACCCTAAATGAGCTTGCTTACCGACAGGATACTTTATATCCGCAAAAACAACCTTACTTCATTATGTCTGTTTTTGTGATGATTTCAGTTGAACCGTGAAATATATTATTTATATTTTGTAATGATAAAAGGGGGAAATGTGATGTAAATTTTTACTTTGTAATACTTTTTGTTCTTGTTCATGTTCATCAGAGAATAACACCTAAGGTGGTCATGTCATGTCATTTAGATTAGTACAGAATGTTTACCTGCTTACAGAGACACAAACATGTTTTTCTGTTAAGGGTTCGACCCTGAAACAAAGCCTGTCTGAAACAGAGCTGCCTCAAACTGCTCCTTTCGATCCATAGAAGTGTATTGTGCCCTGCACTTCATATATATAGTAGATGTTCAGCACAAGTGCCTCAGAGCGCTCTCATTATTCTATCCTGCATTCTTCTATCCTGTATTTATCTTTCTGTAATAAACCTTTTCACCTCAGAGGATGAGTCTGTGAGTGTTGTCTAATTTCCACGACATCAAATATTTCAGGGCATTTGTAGCATGGTCAGTGTGTACATACTTGTACTCAAAATGCCCTTTACAGGTTAACTTGCATTTCAGTTGGATCCTTTTAATCTTGTCATCACATTCATTTCATGGAAGAATATTTGACGGCTGTTGTATTTACAGGAAAACAAACTACAGGTCTATGGCATCCATGTTGTTTTCCACAAGGAAGACAGTAACTTAAAAGGAACATTACATGCAACAAGATGTTGTTCCAATGTGTTAAGATATCAGTTGATTTGGAATGTCCACCAAATGTATATTGTTGGCAACACACTTCAGGAAATTTTCCACAAAGGATTTTTTGATGACATGTTAAACATATCCACAATTTGCACCCTGGAGAATAACCAGAAGAATGTTTACACTTTATCACATGCATGTACATACCTCAGTGTGATGCATTTTCTCCCCAAAACAGCTATTTGTTCTCCTCATGAGATATAATAGGCATGTAATTCTCCTCAAGAGATATATTAAGCATACAATTCTCTTTACATTATGTAGGAACCTTTTTATTCACAGAATTCAGCTCAGAGTCAGGGTATCTTCGAGAGCAAGGTTGTTGAAAGACTTTAGAAGTTTGTATCGAACAAGGTTGTTGTGAAATTGTAGAGCAACTTTTAATCAGGTTGTAGAGAGACTTGAGTAATCTAGAGAGCAACTTTCTTCTGAAATTTTTAGAGTTTCCACCCCTTTTTTTTTTTTGAAAGGAGGGGGCACAACACTCTGCATACAGCCTCTTGGCAAGCTGAGACCTCTTCTTTGGTCATGGCATCTGTAACACACAAATACAAAAATAAAATATACTTAGGAGACTGAAGTTAAGATTTTCTAAAACAACTTAAGACAGCACAAGCAGATAACACACTCTAGGAATTCATACACAACAAGTGATCCCATAAATGACATTAACATACAAGTAAGAAAAACTGAATGAGAAAATATATTTCATTACAATATCCCATTTTATCAGCAGCAATGTAAACATATTTACATAAATCATTTACAAGGCAGAGGTAATGATAACTTATTTACTGATCTGATGATTATGTGCTCTGTTACACCCTCAATTTTAACATTTATTCAGTATATTAAAAATGCAAACAATTTGAATCAGAGGTGTTGTACATGAATTTATTACAACAAAACTAAAAAAAACTTGTAATAAATGCTGCCAACCCTCAAGTGGATTAACATATATTAAAATATCCTCAAATAAGCTGCAGAATGAATGACACTACGCATCAAACATTACACCAGAATTACTACAAGTCTGTGTCTAAACTTTTAATTAGTGTAAAGAGCAAAGAGTTCAAAGGAACAACCATTTTGACCACATGCTCATTGCCAACAACAGACCAAATTAAGCTGTTCTAAATGCTTTCAGCAACATAACTACTTTAGTTCAATAGTATAATGTGTATTTTAATGCTACTGTATGGTAATGGTTTGTCAAATCACATTTACCTAAAAAAAATAATAAATAAAGATAGAAATAATAGTAAATTCAAGACCAGCTCTGAAACAAACTTACCTGCTGTGGAAACGCAGAAGAATAACCATTTTCTCTCCCTTAAATACTGCATATTAAGCTCAGGTGCTCATTCATTAATTGCATACTTGTATGTCCTTTAATAGTAGCACACATGAAAAATCTTACAGGTTGACATGGAATGTTCTCTATGTAGCACACCGTGTAGAAGGTTTAGTGTTTATATCAGCTGTGCTGCAACTTCTGTACTATTTTCATTATACTAAATATATTCTATTTCCTTCATTATACTAAATATATTCAATTTACCTATGTTATATTTTCTATGTTGTGTCGTTTCGGCTTACCATGGCACTAACATTTCAAAATCTTGGCATGCACATAAATACCTCTGTAATTTCCTGATCAGTTTTATTCTCAGCTGTGCTTCTGAACCTATCTTTTATTCATTCATGTACAAATGTACAGTATTCAGTTTTTTGCTACTCCTCATTCAATTCAGAATTTTGTTATTTATATTTGTTTAAAAGTTATGATCCAGTAAAATATGTCAAATGGTTTGAATTGTTGAACACTTGGTTGACTTGGTCAACAAAGAAAAGAAAAGAAATTTAGTTTAAAAGAAAATCTGATTATCTTCATGGTGACCACAATGGTAAATGGTCGCAACTTATATAACGCTTTTTTAACAGCGGTTCCAAAGCACTTTACACTGGTTTGCATTCACACACACACACACACACACACACACACACACACACACACACACCAATGATAGCAGAGTTGCCATGCAAGGCACTAGCTTGCCATCGGGAGCAACTTGGGGTTCAATGTCTTGCCCAAGGAGACTTCTGCATGTGAGCCGGGAATCGATCCGCCAACCCTACGACTGGTGTATTGTTGATCGAACCGCCAACCCTATGATTAGTGGACAACCCGCTCCAGCACCTGAGAAACAGCCGCCTTACATTAAGATCAGATTTTTTTTGCTACTCATTGTTAAAATTTTGTCCCATTCTTACCAAAATTGACTCAGATGATCATTTTACAGAGCTGAACAGAATTTTTATATTCATATTTATTTAAAAGTTATGATCCAGTAAAATATGGTTTCAAAAGGTTAGAATTGTAAATTTTGTCCTAGAGAAAAGAAATTTAGTTCAACAGATTACTCTCCTCATGGTGATCACAATGCATATCTTACAGTAAGACTCCACCCACTACAGTAGTCCCCATTTTGAAATGTACAGTATTCAGTTTTTTCACTACTCCTCATTCAAATTTTGTCCAGTTTTTATTTGAATCAAAATTGTGTCATATCATCAATGGACAGAGCTGCACAAAACCAACTGAACAGTCTTTTGATATTCATATTTCTTCAAAAGTCAAAATGTTGCAAATTTAACTATATCTCCTAACTAAAATTCCTATATCTCGGCCATACTTTGGTCAATTCTAATGAGTTGGTAGGTTTAATCAGCAGTATGACCTTAAGGTCCATGCCGAATTTCAGAATAGTGCCACCTACAGGTCATGATATTTGAAAAAAATTATACTTTTCAATACTTTGAGAGAAAATTATCATCTTGGTGTCTACAGATTCAATGTTTCATGGCAAATCCATGCATACCAATTTTGCCAGGATCGGACAAACTGCCTGTCCCCATTTTGAAATTTGTCATATATTGTAATATATTTTTAAATATTTGACATATTGGCCCAGAATTTCGTAGGGATCATTCCTAGCATGCTCTCTAGGTACCTGAGAAATTTGAACACAGCGCCACTTATTGTTCTAGAAATATACGTTTTTTGTAAAAACACATAATTTTTGAAAACATTGTCCAAAATTTGTTGCTTTGCTGTTATTACATGTGTAGAGCACTGTGATGAATGACAAGCATCAAGTCTAAAGGTCCTGGGTTCAATTCCCATGTGGTGCAAGTTCTTAAAATTTTGTGTAATGTTGTGCCTTTTGTTTCCTTTCTTTTGTGGCTTAGCATTGCACTAACCTTTCAACCTCTTGGTATGCATGTAATTGCCTCTGTTCTTTTAATTTCCTGATCAATCTGTTTCTCAGCTATGCTTCTGATCTTTTATTCATTCATGTACATTCTATTTCTCATCTTCGTGTTCTTTGGGTTCTGCATTGCTGCACCTTTGGTGCTTGGCTCCATTAAATTTTGCTTGCGGCTTTAATTAGGATTTTCTCTGTCGGGAGTCTGAGAGAACGAGTATTATTGTCCAGCCAATAATAAGATTTACGCTTTGGTTGTTTCTGCTTGAAAGGAACAATAGAATCTAAAATATTAGAGCCAAATGTGTAAAATAACGTAATCATCAGGCCCAGAAGAAGACTCTGCAGCACTCAAGATAGATGTTTCAACAGCATTAGCTAGATAACCTGCACTAAACTGAGAGGCAGTGAGTGAAATAATAAAACGGGAGTAATAAACAAAAGGCCTAGTCACAATGACAGAACTTGCAGCAGGACATTAAAAACAATGGGCTTATGATCAGAGACGGAAGCATTTTCAATATTAACATTATCAACTGGGATAAGCAAGTAGAAGCAACATCACTCCGTCATCAACCAGCCACGCACAGGAGCCCCTCACAAGATTTCTGGCCAGGGAGTCAGAAGAATAGTTAGAAGAGTAGCCCACGAGTCAAGGACCATTCGGAAAGAGCTCCAGAAACAGTTGGAGGCAGCAGGTACCATCGTTACTGTGACAGAGGGCTCTGTCACAATTGCGGCAGCACTACATTTATATGCACAAATAATCAACTACCCACCCGTTTTCCGGTTTACCCTACCCTTGGGTGCACACTAGGGCAGGTTAATGCACCAACTGCATACATTACACACACATATCCACTCCATTATTGCATCCTTCCCCCATATCTCACAATGAAAACACACAGACACCAGATACCAGTAAATGTTTATTGTACTTAGCTGCAAGTTGTGTTGTGTTTTCAGTTGTCTGTGTGTGTTGCGTCTTTGTCCAGGTTAACGGAAGCAAATGGCAAAACCCAGAAGCGATCCAGAAAGCCGGATATCATTGAATTCCCGTGTTGCGTCTGCGTGATCCTCCGGTAACTGGACAGTCTTAACTGTTGTTTGTTTTGGGGGAGTTGGGAATACAAAACCCAAGATAATTCCTATATAAAAGTGAATATTATATATATTATGTTATATAATGAATATTGATGATTGGGTATATATGTTATGATACTAAAGATTATGTTTTTATATATATTGTAGTTTAGGAAAAGTTATTGTTTTAATACTTACCCCTGGAAGAACATGGAGGAGTCCATGTGGGTGGAGCTTCCAGGTTAAAAGCCAGGCCTGTTCATTTGTTTAGGGTGGGTTGTAGTTTGGAGTTTGTGGTTGCAGAGTGAATATTTTGTGTGTATTTACCTTCCTGTGGAAGCAGTTACCAGCCAAGTGCTGTAGTGTATATATTTTTGTATAGTTTTCCTCCTTTTTCCCTATTTTGTCTATTATTTTTTGGGAGGCCTTCACGTGGATGTACATATTTTTGTACACATTTAGTGGATTGTAAATAGACTGTAAATAGGAGCACTGTCAATAAAACACTTTTGCACAAAAGTGCTGTTGCGGCCTTGCCATCAATTTTCTTGCACGGGACCATTTTTTTCATCACGTCTCATCACCGTCACAGAGAAAACAATAGACAATGCACTCCACTGCTCACAGTCACCACACAAGACTCCATTACTAAAGAAAAGCCATGTCAAAGCTCATTTAAAGTTTGCTACAACCCATTTGGACAAGCCTATGAAATACTGTGAGTGTAGTCTGGTCGATGAGAGCAAAATTTTACTTTGACTGTCAAACTACACAACAAGTTTGAAGAAGAAATGGCATTGCACATCACCCTAAAAACACTATACCAACAGTGAAGTTTGGAGGTGGAAGCATCATGGTGTGGGGCAGTTTTCCATCGCGTGGTACTGGCAGACTTCATATAATTGAAGGAACGATGAATGGAGCCCTTTCTCTGAAGATTCTTGAGAAGAAACTGCTGCCATCCAACAGGATGATGAAGATGAGACGTGGGTGGACCTTCCAGCATGACAACGATCCAAAGCATACAGCAAAGGAAAATCTCAATTGGTTTTAGAGAAAAAAATCAAGGTGTTAGAATGGCCCAGTCAATCACCTGACTTGAATCCAATTGACCAATATTTAAAGACAATATGTTTAGAAGAATGGGTCAAAATCATACCTGAATACTGCGGCCGATTAATTTCTTCATACAGGAGGTGCCTTGAAGCTGTCATTACAAACAAAGGCTTCTCCACCAAGTATTAAATAAATTTCAGTTAGTGTGTTCAACACTGTTGGAAACTCTCTATTCTCTATTCCCTCAGATATATATAAGTATGTTTAAGTTATAGTTTAATTTCTGTCTCATGAACTTTTCTAGACCTGTCTGTTGTGTACGTGCCAGTTAAAATGTCACCATAGGAACTTCCTATTTTCTGTTAAGTGAACAGATACCATATATGTTCAGAAACATGTACATTCTTGTATTGCCTAAGATGTTTTTCACGTACGTGGCCAGACAGTTTAACTGCCATATTATTTCCAAACTATGCATGGCTATTTTGCCTATGTAACCCTCTGTTAAATCTGCTGCTGGCTCAAATTTTGCCTATTACCTGAAGACACTTAACATAGAAACAGATACTCACATATTCAATTGGAGCAAGAAAAATAAGACACCAGACGTGAGTGAGAAGAAGCAAGGGTCCAGGTTTATTCCTTCCGTTCCACCACACGAGATCCCCACAGTTTGAGATGTCCCAAAATGTGATCTCAAAAACCAGAGCTGAAGCTCTTCTATTTATACGGTTTTCTTAGGGTCAGGATGACCCAGACACCATTCAAAGAATTCAAAGGTCAAAGAAGTCTCTTTGACCTTCTCTTTGTGTCAGTGTGGTTCAATCAGACTCTCTCCAGCGCCGTATAAGCTCTGAGGCAAACCACATCTGCGCGGTAGCACTCTACTCTTAAAGGCTGAAAAGGCGGACAGAGGAAAGAGGGATATTAGCAGTTATTTGCTTTATCCCTACAAAATGGTGTCAGAAGTGGGATTCCCCAAATCAGGGTAAGTGATCAGAGTAAGTGAGTTAATACAAATGTCTGGTGAAAATTTCATGTGAATAGCCTCATTGGAAATATATTTACTGAAAAAAAAATGTTGCCACATTCAGTACTTATTTCCCCCACTGTATGTGTGGGATACATGTCTTACTATAGGGTGATAAGCAATAAGGAATCGAATAAAAATTGGCCTGTGTTTCTTATTTCTTGTGTCCATAAATCAATGGACCATTACCCTATGGACTTGATCTGTGCCTCACGCTCTCTCCGGTTGCACATGACATAGCTCACATGAAGACTACTATTGAGTCTTTCACTGCGACCATGACTCAATTAGAGAATAAATGTGAGGATTTGGAGTCGAGGTCACGGCGCAATAACGTTAGGATAGTGGGAGTTCCAGAGGGCGCTGACACATGTACAACCGCTGATGTACCGGCCTTGTTAAAAGAGACGTTTGGTCTGGAGAAGGAGCCGGTTTTGGACCAGTCCCACCAGACCCTTCAGCCGAAGCCCAAGCCTGGTGAATGACCACGAGCTATTGTATGCAGATTCCACTATCATAGTCACTGTGTTGACATTTTACTCCGTGCGAGAGAGCTCCAGCAGATTAAAGTGAGGGATTTGACCATCTCCGTTTTCCCTGACTACACAGCCAAGATAGCCCGGGCCCGAGCTGCATTTAACGAGGTTTGGCGTCAACTTCATGGTATTGAGGGAGCTCGCTATGGAATACTTCACCCAGCTCGGCTTCGCATTACATATAACGGTGTTCAGAAGGACTTTATTTCAGTGGAGGAAGCAGGAGACTATGTGACTCTTGATATTGGGGTGAACTACATCACCTATACAGCGGTGTCTTTTTGGCTCTTCTTTTATTTTTATTTTTTGCACTCGGCCTTCCAGCTCTACAGTATTCGGATTTTTATTGAAGATATTGTCGTTGCATTACTTCGCCTAGATTTTGTGGACTCACTCCTCTTAAATCTACTTCGGTATTAATGTGGTTCTCTGTTTTGAGGCTCTGACTGGGTTAGAGTTTCTGTTTATTTCATTTTCTTAAGTGTTTTTTCCTCGACTTAACATCCTACATCCTACATCCTAATATATAACATCCTGTTATATTATTTGTTACAAGTCTTTAAAAGTTAAGGACATTATATTTGTTATTGTGCGCAGACTGTTTATCAGACTTGAAGTCAGTAGGGGCTTTTTTTCTTACTGGGACTTTTTGTCTTGGTAATTTTTTTGGTTAGTTCAGCTTACTCTCTGAGTTGTTTTCACATTGTGGACAACTTTTGGTTATTGTGGGAAACACTGCTGTCTCATTTTTTTTATGGAGACTTTGGGTGTTTGGGGGATTGTGAGAGTAAACAAAACATGCCAGTGCTTTGAAAAATGTGAACTGGAACAGAGTAATGTTAGTCAATTGTGAATCTGTTTTTAGAGGATTTAAACCTAACATGGTGAACAAATTTTATTATAGAAT